>NW_026654083.1:3772-7296 GCF_009828535.3 Hylobates moloch
AAAAAAAAAAAAAAAAAAAAAAAAAAAAGATAATTTCTGGAACCTTGGAAGGCAAGTGGCATATTGCAACACTGGCATGGATTCATCCTTGTCGTTTCAGAAAGAAGCAACTTCATCCAAACCTCACAAGTATTCCAGCCAAAATCCAGTCACGTTGTCATCAATTTCAAGACTTTTTACATATACTTTACCCACGTGGGTCCAGGAATGATAGGCACTGGTGCCCAGGATACTTATTAAATCATGCAGGTCTATTGTAGATTGCCAGCTTGCTAGGCCCGTATTTTAAGTGTTTTATATGTTTTCATCAAATTCAAGGTGCCACTGATTTTTTTTTTCATCAGCTCAATTTAACATTCAGCCATTGATTTTTAAGTACCATAATTTTATGTCTACTAAAATAGAAATAATGCTGTCAATTGCAATCTAACAAGCCATTGTAAGCCACATTCCAATTTCAGAGATGTTAAAATGTAAGGGTGAAAAAAACACCTTACAATTGATAGAATACAGCACTTCAAAGCTCTACTCCTCCAGACTTCTCTTGCCAATACCAATCCAAATTGGAGATTTTTCAGCACTACTTGGTGACTTACTCAGTTCTGCTAGGCAGGAGCGGTGTCACAGGGTCACACTTCTCTCAGCTAATACTCAAATGCACATAGACCACCCAAGAGAGACAGACCCAACACGCAGAGGGACACTTACGAGCAATTTCACCGATGGTGCTGATGATCATGGTCTGATAGTCAGAGGGTGCAAACATGTGGCAGTAGCAGGGGCTCTGGCTCTTCCCTGAGTCCCCCCCCATCACCACCACCTCGGAGTCGGACTTCGAACCACAGACCAATTCCCGCTCCAGCAGCTCAGCACTGGCCAGGATAACCCCATAGTACGCAAAAGAGATTCCAAGCCTGGAAGAGAGAAAAGAACGTCACTAGCAAACGCTGACACCAGACCTGAAGGATGAGTGGGGAGGGGATACCAAGTGGAACGTGCAGCATGTGAAAAGCAAAGAGAGCAGAAAGTCAGGCTCAGACGCCACACAGAGCATTCGTAGAAGTGTCTCTTACACATCATACAGATGTACACATGCCTGTTGGCTGTAAACCTAGGAGCAGAATTGCTGGGCCATAGTATACACATATTTCCAGCTGTTATAGATACCTCCAGTTTGTCAAAGTGGCTGTACTAATTTGAACTCCAGTCAGCTGTGTATGAAAGTTCCAGTCACTTTGCCTCCTTCTCAATCCTTGGTATTGTCAGTCTTTCATTTTAGCCATTCTCGTGGACTGGTGGATTTGTAATGGTATCTTGTTGGGTTTTCATTTGCATTTCTCTGGTGACTTTAAGGTTGAGCATGTTTTGATGTGTTTATCTGGTATATGTTTTGGTGAAGTGCGCTTTCAAGTCTCTTGTGTATTTCTAAATTGGGCTGTTGGCCGGGCATGGTGGCTCATGCCTGTCATCCTAGCACTTTGGGAGGCTAAGGCAGGAAGACTGCTTGAGGCCAGGAGTTTGAGACCAGCCTGGGCAACAAAGCAAGACCCATCTCTACAAATGCAAAATAAAATAAATTTTAAAACTTAAAAAATTTTTAAAAAGTTAAAAAAATAAACTGGGTTGTCTATTTTTCCTGTTGAAAAAATTATATGTCTAATATGTAGCATATTTTATATGTGTGTGTGTGTGTGTGTATATATATATAATTTGCTGGAAATATACATTGCAAATTTCTTCTCCCCATGGGTGGCTTACCTTTCAGGTTCTTCATTTTTTTTTTTTTTTTTTTTGAGACAGTTTCATTCTGTCACCCAGGCTCGAGTGCAGTGGTGCAATCTCGGCTCACTGCAACCTCCACCTCCTGGGTTCAAGCGATTCTCCTGCCTCAGCCTCTCAAGTAGCTGGGACTACAGGTACCCACCACCATGCCCAGCTAATTTTTTTATATTTTTAGTGGAAACAGGGTTTCACCATGTTGGCCAGGCTGGTCTCAAACTCCTGACCTCAGGTGATCCACCTGTCTCGGCCTCCCAAAGTGCTCAAAGTGCTGGGATTACAGGCATGAGCCACTGCACCTGGCCTTCTTCATGATATCTTGACACAGTTCTAAGTTCCTAATTTAATGTATTAAAACTCATCAATCTTTTCCTTTATAGTTAGCATGTTTTAGTCCTGTTTAGAAAATCTTTGCTTACTCAAGGTCATGCTGCAGAGAAATGAATCACAGAGGGTACCACAAGAGTCTATGCCATTGGACTTGATGATTGGTGACTTCAAAGGACCAGTTTCTGTCATGTGGTGAGAAAAAGACCAGGCTGCAAAAGTTAGGAAGTGAGCTCATATGCTCGTAAGAAAAATTTAAGAACTGGTCGAAGACAATTAGGGATTTTTCCTCTGTCTATGTATCCATTTACTTATTTCTTTAGTGGTGGTAGTGTTTGTAGAAAGACAAGACATTGCTTGTCTTTGTAGTATTTGGAGTTGGTCTTATGTTTTTCTCCCCAGTGGCATTCACATAGATTTACTTAAAAGGCTTCCTCCCAATGCATCCATTTAAAACTAGTTTTGAAATAATTACACTCTTACCATATGACCCAGATCTGTAACGTGGTCCGTAAATATTTAGCATCCAATAGGTCTGCAAATCTTCCTCTTTTTTTCTGGGGGTAATGAAAAGGAGACAGAATATACTCAGCAGATTAAGGATGAACGAAGGTGTTTCCACTGTTTTCGATCATAGAAGATGAGAATCATACTGGAGCATGGTGGCCTGGCATAACCACTCAGCTCCTATGAGTACAGCTGACACAAACCCAGAGATAATTGTTTTAAACACATTTGTCTCAGCCAGATCTGTCTTTTGGCTTTTTCTTATCATTGACAAGTACCAAAACTCACTGAACTTAAGATCCTAACCTTTTGCTCTTCCTCTGCTCACCAGCACTGGCGCGGGGGTGGGGAGGGTAGGAGGAAACGTGAAAAGTGACTGTGAAACTGATGAGAGATTCTTCTAAAATTAACATTAAAACAAAAACTCTTATATTAAAAAAGAGTATGAGACTTATTAAGAAAACAATGGCATAAAGTTGAAAAAGGAGAGAATGCCTAATTTCTTTTTCTGTCTCTAAGGGGTGTAGTTAGCAAGAGTTCTTTTCCATAGTACCTCTTCAATACCTTTGGATAAAAACAAGTAAGAATGGGCTGGGTGTGGTGGCTCATGCCTATAATCCCAGCACTTTGGGAGGCCAAGGCGGGTGGCGGATCACCTGAGGTCGGGAGCTAGAGACCAGCCTGACCAACATGGCGAAAGCCCGTCTCTACTAAAAATACAAAAATTAGCCAGACATGGTGGAGCATGCCTGTAATCCCAGCTACTCGGGAGGCTGAGGCAGGAGAATTGCTTGAACCCAGGAGGTGGAGGTTGCGGTGAGCCGAGATCACACCATTGCACTCCAGCCTGGGCAACAAGAGTGAAACTCCATCTCAAAAAAAGAAAAAAAAAAAAAAAAAAAAAAAAAAAA
>NW_026654083.1:7396-9915 GCF_009828535.3 Hylobates moloch
AAAAAAAAAAAAAAAAAAAAAAAAAAACAAGGAAGAGTTACATGATGGCACAGAAATGGATTTTTATGTAAAGCTGGGAATGCTTCAGACGAGGGCACGCCATTGAAAACCAACAGCTCTTTTCTCAGAAATAGACCTGGGATTCCAGGCTCTTTCTAGAGACACTGGGAATGGGGTCCTGGGTGTCCCAGATTTTGTTGTCACAGAAAGAGTTTGAAGGGAACTTGGAGGCCTTTTGCTCCAATGGTTAATTTTTAATTTTTGTGGGGCCCATAGTAGGTATGTCTATTTGTGGGGTACGTGAGCTGTTTCGATACACCTCATGAAATAAGCACATCATGGAAAATGGGGTATCCATCCCCTCAAGCATCTATTCTTCAAGTTACAAACAATCCAATTATACACCTTAAGTTATTCTAAAATGTATAATTATTATTAACTATAGTCACTGTTTTGCTACCAAACAGTAAGTCTTATTCTATTTTTTCTGGTACACATTAACCATCCCCACCTCCCCGCATCCTTCCACTATTCTTCCCAATCTGACCAAGACCCACTGCACATTCCCGCATCTGGTCTCAGTGCACATCTCCTGGGGCCTGCAGTGTCCTTTCCCTTCCACAAAGGTATTTTTTTTTTTTTTTTTTTGAGAAGGAGTCTCACTCTGTCACCCAGGCTAGAGTGCAGTGGTGTGATCTTGGCTTACTGCAACCTCTGCCTCTCGGGTTCAAGCGATTCTTGTGCTTTGGCTTCCTGAGTAGCTGGGACTACAGGTGTGCACCAAATCGCCCAGCAATTTTTTATAATTGTAGTAGAGACAGGGTTTTACCGTGTTGCCCAGGCTGGTCTCGAACTCCTGACTTCAAGTGATCCACCCGCTTTGGCTTCCCAAAGTGCTTAGATTACAGGCATGTGCCACCACGCCCAGCAGGCTCACTCTCCTTTTAGTGTTCAATTTATGTCCCATTTATCCCCCCGAAGGGGCCCAGACTGCCATGGCTCAGTCCCTTCTGCTCTGATCACACACACACACACACCCCTACACCCCACCTGGTTCTGAGCATCTGGACTATTTTTTATTCCTTCATATGTGATGCTCATTTCATTAACCAGATTGTAACACTGTGACCAGACTGAAGGCAGGGTCTACTGCCAGTAGCTCTGGGCCTTGCTCAAGAGATGACTGTGGAGGGCTGGACACAGTGGTTCATGCCTGTGATCCCAGCACTTTGGGAGGCCGAGGCGGGCAGATCACCTGAGGTCAGGGGTTTGAGACCAGCCTGGCCAACATGGTAAAACCCCGTCTATACTAAAAATACAAAAAATTTAGCCAGGAGTGATGGCATGCACCTGTAATCCCAGCTGCTCGGGAGGCTGAGGCAGGAGAATCGCTTGAACCTGGGAAGTGGAGGTTGCAGTGAACCGGGATCACGCCACTGCACTCCAGCCTGGGTGACAAGAGCAAGACTCCATCTCAAAAAACAAACACACGACTGTGAAGAAGATCACTTAATGGGCATGACGGATGGAGGCCGCAAGCTGAAGGCTTGAGAAGAAAAGTGGGGAGGAGGAGGAAGTGGGGACAGAAGGATGAAGAGGGAAGGTGAAGAATGGGGGATGGAGAAGGTAGAGGGAGAGGTGAGGTAGGAAAGGAAAAGCAGAGGAAGTAGGATGTGGAGGGAGGAGGCGAGACAGAGGAGCCAGGGGTGGAAAGGGAAGATGGAGAATGTGCAGGGAAGATGGGAGATAGGGGATTGTGGAGGGAGGATGGGGGAGAGGGGAAAAGGAGGAGGAAAGAAGAGAGATAACTTATTTCTGACCTCAGTGCTCCTCAGTCCTGGAGTTGCAACTACTGCATTCAATTAACAAAGCACATGCCAAGAACGGTTGTACTCAGCTATCTTATAATCTTACAGCTATCCGTGGTTTTGAGTTAATTATCTCTGCTAAGACTTTTCTTTTTGCAACTGTTTTTATTGTTTACACTATTGACAATCAGAATTTTACAGCCACCTAAAGATTATGTTCTAGTCTCTATAAGCCATAATAGCTTTCTTCTTTTAATCATAGTTGCCTAGCAACTAGTTCATCCTCCCACCCTGCTTTGCTCGGTAAGATGTGATTGTCAGTATCTCAGTAGGAAGGAAGAAGTGAGCTGACGCTGTTATAGTAGCTTTCTGAACTCCAAACACATGAGAGTGTATTTCCAATGTTTAAAACATAAACTAGAATAATGGAAACATTCTGAATCCTTTGGAAGAAAGTTTGGGTTTCTTGTTTAATATAGTTTGGATATTTGTCCCCTCCAAGTCTCATGTTGAAATGTGATCCCCAGTGTCAGGGGTGGAGCCTTATGGGAGGTGTCTGGGTCATGGGGGCAGATCCCTCATGAAGGGCTTGGTGCCCTCCCTGCAGTAATGAGTTCTCACTCTACCAGTTCATGCGACAGCTCGTTTAAAAAAGCCTCGCACTCGGCCGGGCGCGGTGGCTCACGCTTGTAATCCCAGCACTTTGGGAGG
>NW_026654084.1:0-9915 GCF_009828535.3 Hylobates moloch
TGGAATGGAATGGAATGGAATGGAAAGGAATGGAATGGAATGGAGTGCAATGGAACGGAATGGAGAGGAATTGGAATGCAATGGAATGGAATGGAATGCAATGGAATGGAATGGATTGGAAAGGAATGGTGAAATAAAATGTGAGCTGACATTGTGTCACTGCTATTCAGGCAGGGTGACAGATTGAGAACTTGTTGAAAGAAAGCAATAGAGTAGAATATTGTGGAATGGAACGGAATGCACTGAAATACAATGAAATGAATGGATTGGAGTGAAATGGAATGGAATGAAATGGAATGCAATGGAATGGAATGGAATGGAGTGAAATGGAAAGGAATGGAATGGATTGGAATGGAAGGGAATGGTGAAATACAAGGTCAGCTGACATTCTGCCACTTCTGTCCAGTTTGGGTGAAAGATTGAGAACGTGTTCACAGAAAGGTATAGAATAGAATAGTGTGGAATGGAATGGAATGGAACGGAATGAAATGGAATGGAGTGGAATGGAATTGAATGGAACGGAATGAAATGGAATGGAATGGAATGGAATGAAATGGAAAGGAATGGAATGGAATGGATTGGAATGGAATGGAATGAGGTGGAAGTGTGAAAAAAAACGTGAGCTGACATTGAGCAATTGCAATACAGCAAGAGTGACAGATTGAGAACTTGTTGAAAGAAAAGAATATTATAGAATAGTGTGGAATCGAATGGAATGGAAGGCAAAGGAATGGAATGCAATGGAATGAGATGGAGTGCACGCGAACGGAATGAAATGGAATGGAATGGAATGACATCGAATGGAATGGAATGAATTGGAATGGAATGGAATGGAATGCAATGGAATGGAACGGTGAATTAAAATGTTGGCTGACATTGTGGAACTGCAATCCAGCCCGGGTGACAGACTGAGAACTTGTTGAGAGAAAGGAATGGAATGGAATGGATTGTAGTGGAATAGAATGGAATGGAGTCCAATGGAATGGAATGTAAGAGAATGGAGTGAAATGGAATGAAATTGAATAGAATGGAATTTAATGGAATAGAATGGAATGGTGAAATAAAATGTGAGCTGACATTGTACCACTGCAATAGAGCCAGGGTGACAGATTGAGAACTTGTTGAAAGAAAGGAATAGAGTAGAATAGTTTGGAATGGAATGGAATGGAATGGAATGCAATGGAAGAGAATAGAATGGAATGGCATTGAGTGGAAAGGAATAGAATGGAATGGAATGGAATAGAATGGAATGGAATGGAGGCGAATGGAAGGAATGGATTGCAGTGGAGAGTAGAAGATTGGATGGGAGGAGAGTGAATTTGAATGGGATGGGATGGAATGGAGTGAAGCGGAGTGGAGTGGAGTGGATTCTAGTGGAAAAAATGGAATGGAATGGATCGGAACGGAATGGAATGGAATGGAACGGAACGAAAAGGAATGGAATGGAATGGAATGGTATGGAATGGAAAAAAGTGCAGTTGAGTCTAGTGTAGTGGAATGGAGAAGAATGGAAGGTAGTGGAGTGGGGGGGTATGGAGTGGAATGGAATGGAAAGTAATGGAATGGAATGCAATGGATTAAACTCTAATGAAGGCGAATTGGGAGGAATGGAATACAGAGGATTGGAGAGGAGTGGAGTGGGGTAGAGTACATTTAATTTGAATGGAATGAGATGGAAAAAATTGCTGTGGAGTGCAGTGGATTGAAATGGAGAAGAAAGGAAGGGAGCGGAGTGGAGTGGAAATTAGTTGAAAGCAATGGAATGGAATGGAATGGATTGCAATGGAATGGAGTGGACTGGAATGGAGGCAAATGGGAAGGAATGGAGTGCAGTCGACTGGAGAGGAATGCAGTGTAGAAGAGTGCATTTGAAGTGAATGGAATGCAATGGAATGGATTGGAGGGCTGTAGAGTGGATTCTAATGGAAAAGAATGGAATGCAAAGGAATGGAATGGAATGGAAAGGAATGGAATGGATTGGAATTGAATGGATTGGAATGGAATGGAATGGAATGGACTGTAAAGGAGGTGAATTGGAAGGAAAGAAACGTAGGTGAGTGGGGAGGAGTAGAGTGGAAAAGAGTGGATTTCAATGGAATGGAATTGAATGGAGTGGGGTCGAATGGAGGCGAATGGGTAGGAATGGAATGCAGTGGAGAGGAGTGGAGTGGAGAAGAGTGGATATGAATGGACTGTAATGGAATGGAATGGATTGGAGTGGAGTGGAGTTGATTGGATTCAAGATGAAATGAATGGAATGGACTGGAATGGAATGGAATGTAATGGAATAGAATAGAGTGGACTGGAATGGAGGTGAATGGGAAGGAATGGAATGCAGTAGAGTGGAGAACAGTGGAGAGGATTAGAGTGAATTTGACTTGAATGGAATGAAGCAGAGTGGAGTGGAGTAGATTCTAGTGGAAAAGAATGTAATGGAATGGAAAGGAAAGGAAAGGAATGGAATGGAATCGAATGGAAAAAATTGCAGTGGAGTGTAGTGTAGTTGAATGGAGGAGAGAGGTATGGAGTTGAATGGGTTGTTATGGAGTGGAATGGAATGGAATGGATTGGAATGGAATGGAACGGAATGGAATGGAATGGAATGGAATGGATTGGAATGGAATGGAATGGAGTAAACTGGAAAGGAGGCGAATGGGAAAGAATGGAATACAGTGGATTGAAGAGTTGGGGGGTGGACTAGAGTGCATTTGAATGGAATGGAATTGATTGGAATGTAGCGGAGTGGATTCTAGTTGAAAAGAATGGAATGGAATGGACTGGAAAGAAAAGGATTGGAAAGCAATGCAATGGAACGGAATGGAAAAAAGTGCAGTGGAGTGCAGTGGAGTGGAATGGAGAGTAAAGGTAGGGAGTGGATTTGAGTGGAATGGAAATGAATGGAATGGAATGGAATGGTGTATAATTGAAAGGAGTGGACTGGAATGGAGGTGAATGGGAAGGAATGGAATGCATTGGAGTAGAGAAGAGTGGAGTCGAGAAGTGTGGATTTGAATTGAATGGAATGGAATGACATGGATTAGGGTGGAGTTGAGTGGATTCTAGTGGAAAAGAATGGAATGGAATGGAATGGACGGGAATGCAATGGAATGGAATGGAATAGAATGGAAAGCACTGGAGTGGAGTGGAGGGGATCCTATTGGAAAAAAATGGAATAGAATGGAAAGGAATGGAAAGGAAAGAGTGCATAGGTGTCTAGTGGAGTGGACTGAAGAAGAAAGGAAGGTAGTGGAATGGAATAGAATGGAGTGGAATGGAATGGAATGGAATAGAATAGAATGGAATGGGTTCGAATGGGAAGGAATTGAATGGAGAAAACTGCAGGGGAGTTCAGTAGGTGGTATGGAGAGGAAAGGAAAAGAATGGAGTGGAGTGGAACGTAGTGGAATGGAATGGACTGGAATGGAATGGTATGGAATGGAATGGAATGTAGTGGACAGCAATGGAGGTGAATGGGAAGGAATGGAATGCAATGGAGTTCAAAGGAGTGGAGTGGAGAACAGTGCGTTTGAAATAAATGGAAAGGAATGGAAAAGATTGGAGTGGAGTGGACTGGATTCTAGTGGAAAAGAATGGAATGGAAAGCAACAGAATGGATTGAAATGGAATGGAATGGATTGGAATGGAATGGAATGGAATGAAAACAATAGCAGTATAGTAGAGTGGAGTGGAACGGAGAAGAAAGGAAGGGAGTGGAGTGTAGATAAATGGAAAGGAATGGAGTGGAGTGGAATGTAGGCGAATTGGAAGGAATGGAATGCAGTGGAATGGAGAGGAGTGGAGAATAGTGGATTTGTATTGATTTGAGTGGAATAGAATGGAAAAGATTGGAGTGTAGTGGAGTGGATTCCAGCGGAAAAAAATGCAATGGAATGGATTGGAATGGAATGGAGAGGACTGGAATGCAGTCGATTGGGAAGGAAAGGAATGCAGTGGAGTGGAGAGGAGTGTAATGGAGAAGTGTGAATTTAAATTGAATGGAATGGAATGGATTGTAATGGAAATGAATTGAATGGAAAGGAATGGAATGGCATGGAATGGCAAAAAGTGCAGAGAGTGGTAGTTGAGTGGAATAGAGAAGAAAGGAATGGAGTGGAGTGACATGGAATGGAGTAGAACAGAACTGAAGGGAATATTATGGAATGGAATGAAATGGAGTGGACTGGAAAGGAGGCGAATGGGAAGGAATGGATTGCAGTGGAGTGGAGAGGTTTGTAGTGGAGAACTGTGGATTTGTATTTAATGGAATGTAATGGAACGGATTGGAGTGGACTGCAGGAGATTCTAGTGGAAAAAATGGAAGAGAATGGAATGGAATGGATTGGATTAGAATGGAATGGAATGGAATGGAATGGAATAAAGTGCAGTGGAATACTGTGGACTGTAATGGAGAAGAAAGGAAGAGAGTGGAGTGCAGTGGAATGGAAGGGAATGGAATGGAATGCAATGGAATGGAAAAATGTGCAGTGAAGTGCAGTGGAGTGGAATGGAGAAGAAAGAAAGAGAGTGGAGTACACTGGAAGGGACGGGAATGGAATGGAAAAAAGTTCAGTGGAAAGATGCAGAGTGTAATGGAGAAGAAAGGAAGGGAGAGGAGTGGAGTGGAATGTAGTGGAATGGAATGGAATGGAATTGGAAGGAATGAAAAGGTGTGGATTGTAATGGAGGCGAATGAAAGGAATGGAATGCAGTGGAATGGAGAGGAGTGCAGTGGAGGAGAGTGGATTTCAATAGAATGGAATCGAATGGAATGGATTGGACTGGATTGGAGTGGAGTGGATTCTATTGGAAAAGAATGGAATGGAATGGAATGAAAAAAGTGCAGTGGAATGCAGTGGAGTGGAATGGAGAAGAAAGGAAGGAAGTGGAGTTGAGTGGAATGTATTGGAATAGCATGGAGGGTAATGGAATGGTATGGAATTGAATGGAATGGAATACAACGCAGTGGACTGGAATGGACGTGTATTGGAAGCTATGCATTCCACTGGAGTGGAGAGGAATGGAGTGGAGAAGAGTGGATATGAATAGAATGGAATAGAATGGAATGGAATGGAAAGGAATGGAATGGAGTGGAATGGAGGTGAACGGGTAGGAATTGAATGCAGTGGAGTGGAGAGGATTGGAGTGGAAAAGAGTGGATTTGAATGGAATGGAATGGAATGGAATGGAATTAATGGAAAAAAGTGAAGTGGAGTGTAGTGGAATGGATTTGAGAAAAAAGGAACGGAGTGGAATGGTGTGGAATGGAGTGGAATGGAATTGAATGCAATGGAGTTGACTGAAATGGAGGCGAATGGGAAGGAATGCATTGCATTGCAGTGGGTAGGAGTGGTGAGGAGAATAGTGGATTTGAATTGAATGGAATGAATGCAATGAAACGAAATGGAATGGAATGGAAGGGAGTGGATTGCAGTGTATTGGAAATGAATGCTATAGAGAGAAGTGTACTGGAATGGAAAGGAATGGGAAGGAATGGAACGGAGTGGAATGGAGTGAAGTGCAGTGGAGTGCAGAGTAGAGTAGAGGAGAGCTGTAGAGTAAATTCAGGTGGAAAGAATGGGAATGGAATAGAATGGAATGGAAAGCAGTGGATTGGAATGGAGTTGTGAGGAGTGGAATAGAATGGAATGAAATGGAATGGAATGGAATGGAGAAAAGTGCAGTGGAGTGAAGTGGGTAGTAACGAGAAGAAAGGAAGGGAGTGGAGTTGAGTATAATGGAGTGGAATGGAAAGGGATGGGATGCAGTGGAATGGAATAGACTGGATTATAGTGGATTGGAATGAAGGTGAATGGGAAGGAATGCAATGCAGTGGTCTGGAGAGGAGTGGAGTGCAGAAGTCTCGACTTGAGTTGAATGGAATGGAATAGAATGGAATGGAATTAATGGAAAAAAGTGAAGTGGAGCATAATGGAATGGATTGGAATGGAATGGAAATGAATGGAATGGAATGAAATGGAATGGAATGGAATAGAATGGAATGGAGAGGAATGGACTGGAGGGAATGGGAAGGAATGGAATGTAGCTGAGTGGAGAAGAGTGGAGTGGAGAAGAGTGGATTTGAATGGAATGGAATGGAGTGGAGTGGAATAGAGGCGAATGGGAAGGAATGGAATGTAGTGGAGTGGAGAGGAGTGGAGTGGAGAAGAGTGGATATGAATTGAATGGAATCGAATGGAATGGATTGGAGTGGAGTTGAGTGGATTCTCATGGAAAAGAAGGGAAAGGAATGGAATGGAAGGAAATGGAATGGAATGGAATGGATTCGAAAGGGAAGGAACGGAATGGACAAAACTGCAGTGGAGTGCACTGGAGTGGAATGGAGAAGAAAGGAAGGAAACGGAGTGGAGTGGAATGGAATGTAAAGGAGTGAAATGGAATGGAATGGAATGGAGTGGAATGGAAGAGAATGGAAGTGAATGGAATGTAATGGAATGGAATGAAATGGAATAGAATGGAATGGACTGGATTGGAGTAGAGTGGAGTGGATTCAAGATGAAAAGAAAGGAATGGAATGGAATGAAATGAAATGGAATGGAATGGAGAAAAGTGCAGTGGAGTGAAGTAGGTAGTAACGTAGAAGAAAGGAAGGGAGTGGAGCTGAGTATAATGGAGTGGAATGGAAAGGGATGGAATGCAAAGGAATGGAATAGAATGGATTATAGTGGATTGGAATGGAGGCGAATGGGAAGGAATGCAATGCAGTGGTGTGGAGAGGACTGGAGTGCAGAAGACTCGATTTGAATTGAACGGAATGGAATAGAATGGAATGGAATTAATGGAAAAAAGTGAAGTGGAGCATAATGGAATGGATTGGAATGGAATGGAAAAAAATGGAATGGAACGGAATAGGATGGAATGGAATGGAGTGGAATGGACTGGAGGGAATGGGAAGGAATGGAATGTAGTTGAGTGGAGAAGAGTGGAGTGGAGAAGAGTGGATTTGAATGGAATGGAGTGGAGTAGAATAGAGGCGAATGGGAAGGAATGGAAAGCAGTGGAGTGGAGAAGTGTGGATATGAATTGAATGGAATTGAACGGAATGGATTGGAATTGAGTGGAGTGGATTCTCGTGGAAAAGAATGGAAACGAATGGAATGGAAGGTAATGGAATGGAATGCAATGGATTCGAAAGGGAAGGAAGGGAATGGAAAAAATTGCAGTGGAGTGCACTGGAGTGGAATGGAGAAGAAAGGAAGGGAATGGAGAGAAGCGGAATGGAATGTAAAGGAGTGAAAGGGAATGGAATGGAATGGAGTGGAATGGAATGGAAGTGAATGGAGTGGAATGAAATGGAATGGAATGGAAGGGAGTGAACTGGAATGGAGGCGAATGCAAAGAAATGGAATGCAGTGGAGTGGAGAGAACTGGAGTGGAGAACGGTGGATTTGAATTGAATGGAATAGAATGGAATGGACTGGATTGGAGTGGAGTGGAGTGGATTCAAGACGAAAAGAAGGGAATGGAATGGAACGGAATGGAATGGAATGGAATGGAATGGAGTGGACTGGAATGGAGGTGAATGCGAAGGAATGGAATGCAGTAGAGTGTAGAGGAGCAGAGTGGATGAGAGTGAATTTGAATGGAATGGAATGAAGCGGAGTGGAGTGGAGTGGATTCTAGTGGAAAATAAAAAATGGAATGGAATAGAAAGGAACGGAAAGGAATGGAATGGAATGGAATCGAAGGGTAAAAAGTCCAGTGTAGTGTAGTGTAGTTGAATGGAGAAGTAAGGAATGTAGTGGAATGGAGTGTTATGGAGTGGAATGGAATGGAGTGGAATGGAATGGAATGGAAAGGAATGGATAAAACTATAATGGAAGCGAATGGGAAGGAATGGAATACAGTGGATTAGAGAGGACTGGAGGGGAGTAGAGTGCATTTGAATAGAATGGAATGGATTGGAGTGTACTGAGTGAATTCTACTTGAAAAGAATGGAATGGAATGCAATGGAATGGAATTGAAAGGAACTGAAAGGAAAGTAATGGAATGGAATGGAAGGGAATGGAATGGAATAGAACGAAATGGCATGGAAAGGAAAAAAGTGCAGTGGCGTGTACTGGAGTTGAAAGAAGAAAAAAGCAAGGGAGTGGAATGAAATGGAAAGGAATGGAATGGAATGAAGTGCACTGGAATGGAGGAGAAGGGTAAGGAAAGGAATACAGTGGAGTGGAGAGGAGTGGAGTGGAGAAGAGTGGATTTCAATTGAATGTAATGTAATGCCATGGAATGGAATGGAATAGAATGGAGTGGATTTTAGTGTATTGGAATTGAATGGTATGGAGAGGAGTGTGGTGAAGTGGAGGGGAATGGGAAGTAATGGAATGGAGTGGAGTGGAGTGAAGTGGAGGGCAGTACAGTGGAATCAGGTGGAATGGATTGGAATGGATTAGAATGTAATGGAATGGAATGCAGGGATTGGAATCGAGCTGGGTGGAGTGGAATGGAATGGAATGGAATGGAATAAAGTGCAGTGCAGTGGAGTGGAACGGAGAAGAAAGGAAGGGAGTGGGCTAGAGTGCAATGGAGAGAAATGGAATGGAAGGGACTGGAATGGAGGTGAATGGGAATGAATGCAATGCAGAGTTTGGAAAGCAGTGAAGAGAACACTGGATTTGAATAGAAGGGTATGGAACGGAATGGATTGGAGGACAGTGGAGTAGATTCCAGTGGAAAAGAAGGGAATTGAAAGGAAAGGAATGGAATTGAAAGGAATGGATTGGAATGGAATGGAATGGAATGGAACGGAATGGAGTGGAATGGAATGAAATGGAGTGGAATGGAACGCAGTGGACAGGAATGGAATGGAATGGAATGGAATGGAATGGAATGGAATGGAATGGAATGGAAAAAATGCAGTGGAGTGCAGCTGAGTGGAATGCAGAAGGAAGGAAGGGAGTTGATAGCGATGGAAAGCAAGGGAATGGAATGGAATGGAAAGGAATGGAATGGAAAAAAGTGCTGTGGAGTGCAGTGGAGTGGAATGGAGAATAAAGGAAGGGAGTGGAGTGGAGTGGAATGGAATGGAAAGGAATGGAATGGATTCTAATGGAATGGATTGGACTGGAATGGAGGCGTATGGGAGGGAATGGAATGCAGTGGAGTAGAGAGGAGTGGTGTGCAGAAGATAGGATTTGAATTCAATGGAATGGAATGCCATGGAATGGAAAGGAATGGAATGGAATAGAATGGAATTGAGAGGGCTGGAATGGAATGTAAAGGAATGGAATGGAATGGAATGGAATGGAATGCAATGGAATGGAATGGAATGCAATGGAAAAAAGTGCAGTCAAGTACAGAGGAGTGGAATGGAGAAGAACGGAATGGAGTGGAGTGGAGTGGAATGGAGTGCAATGTAATGGAATGGAAAGGAATGGAATAGAATGGAATGGAAGGGAATGGAAAGGAATGGAATAGAGCGTCCTGGAAGGGAGGGGAATGGGAAAGAACAGAATGCACTGGAGTGGAGAGGACTGGAGTGGAGAAGAGTGTGTTTGACTGGAGTGGAATGGAATGGAATGGATTGGAATATAACGGAATGGAGTGGAATGGAATGGAATGGAAAAAATTGCATTGATGTGTAGTGGAGTGGAATGGAGAAGAAAGGAATGGAGTGGAGTGGAGTGCAATGCAGTAGAATGGAATGGAATGGAATGGAGTGGACTGGAACGGAGGCGAATGGGCAGGAATGGATTGCAGAGGTGTGGAGAGGTCTGTAGTGGAGAAGAGTGTATTGGAATGGAACGGAATGGAATGGAATGAAAAGGATTAAAGTTGAATGGAATGTAAAAATGTGCATGGCCATCCAGTGGAGTGGAATGGAGAAGAAAGGAACAGAATGGAGTACAGTGGAATGGAATGGAATGGAATGGAATGGAATGGAATGGAATGGAATG
>NW_026654085.1:0-9911 GCF_009828535.3 Hylobates moloch
CCTCCGCCTCCTGGGTTCAAGCGATTCTCCTGCCTCAGCCTCCCAAGCAGCTGAGATAACAGGCATACGCCACCATGCCCAGCTAATTTTTGTATTTTTAGTAAAGACGAGGTTTCACCATGTTGACCAGGCTGGTCTCAATCTCCTGACCTCGTGATCTGGCTGCCTCAGCCTCCCAAAGTGCTGGGATTACAGGCATGAGCCACCGCACCCAGCCTAGAATACTTTTTAAGATTTTTAATCTTTTAAATCTTTGGATTTTCTAATTTTTATAAGTATTTATTATGGAAAAAAAGACATTATTTTAAAAAAAATCTAGCCAGGTGAGGTGGCTCACACCCGTAATCCCAGCAATTTGGGAGGCCAAGGCAGAAGGATCACCTAAACTCAGGAATTTGAGACTAATCTGAACAACATAACTACACCTCATCCCTACAAAAAAAAAAAATTGTTGAATTAGGTGTGTACCTAATGGTAGTGCACGTCTATACTTCTAGCTACTTGGGAGACTGAGACAGAAGCATTGCTTGAGCCTAGGAGTTCAAGGCTGCAGTGAGCCATGATCACACCACTGCACTCTAGCCTGGGTGACAGTGCAAGACCCTGACTCAAAAAAATGGAAAATGGCTGGGCGCCATTGCTCACACCTGTAATCCCAGCACTTTGGGAGGCCGAGGCGGGTGGATCACGAGGTCAGGAGATCTAGACCATGGTGAAACCCTGTCTCTACTAAAAATACAAAAAAAAAATTAGCCGGGCGTGGTGGCGGGCGCCTGTAGTCCCAGCTACTCGGGAGGCAGAGGCAGGAGAATGGCGTGAACCCGGGAGGCAGAGCTTGCAGTGAGCCGAGATCGCGCCACTGCACTCCAGCCTGGGTGACAGAGCGAGACTCCGTCTCCAAAAAAAAAAAAAAGAAAAGAAAAAATTGAAAAAATCAACTAGGTTACACAGACGTTAAAAGCAATTTACATTGATAAGGACATATGTAAGAATGTATATGTAAGAAACATATAATTTTATCCAATTCATATAATAAATATTCCTTTAAACATAATTTAAAAGAGCAGAGAAAAGGGAAAAGAGGCCAAGGAAATAGACAGAGAGATAAAAACAAAAAAACTACCCCAGAAAAGTAGATACCATATTCTAGAGAAAGAGACAGAACCAAAGAGAACCAGTGGATTCGGAAGCAGAAGTGAATCCCTCTTGTCCTGCACAAGCTTGGGGCCAGAGCCTTAGAGGTCCTTTCCAGCAAGCCGTTGACATTAGGCCTCAGTCTTCAGTCTCCAAATCTGGAGCTGAATTTAATCCTCCCAGCCTCTCCAGGGCTCACTGGCTGGCTTTTTATTCCTAAGCATTTCAGGGTCAGCAGCAAACATTGCCTGAGCCCCAGACCTTGTGGAAGCAAAAGGGACTTAAATGTGGCTCTCTCTCTCTCCATTTAGCTGGGAAGATGCAGGCTGAGTCATTGACAGAACACCCAGTGTCCTCAGTGTGCCAAGGGAGCAGTGAAGACACTGATACAGGTAAGCGTCCGTTCTGGAGGAGGGAGGTATTGAAAGCTGGTTATCATGAGGAGAAACGGGGCATCTGGGAGGTGACAGGGAGCACTTTCCAAACTAGGGGATCTGGCACAAGCCAAGACTGGGAGTCAGGAAGTCGGAGATAGCTGGGGATCACCGGAGCGAGCTGGCCTGGTCCAGAGTGCTGTCAGATTTGAGAGGGCCTTGAATGCTGAAATGAGGAGCTGGAAGTTCATCATCAACAGTGAGAGCTAGTAACAGTCTTGAGCCTTGAGCTGGGGGATGCCAGAGTGAACACAGCAGCACAGGACAGATTGGAGTGTGGAGCTGCAGTGGCAGGGACCTTGGGGTGTGGGTGACAGAGGTCCTGACCAGACATGGAGACACAGCAACAGAGGAGGCATGGTGACCGAGGTTTCAATTTGGGTGACATGGATATACTGGTACCACAAGAGAGAATTAGGGAAGAAGTTGGAGGTGGGGGCGGGTACAAGGATAACCCCCTTGTGGGGGATGATCCCCACCCCAAGGCACCTCCAAGGCCCCTCAGAACAAGTTTAAGAACCTCAAAACCAGTCTGAGTCCTGAGTCCTTCATTTTTCAAACGAAGACGGAAGCATAGAGAAGGGAAAATGATTTGCCTAAGGTCATGGTTGGTGTCAGAGTCTGAACTGGAACCCAGGTTTCTGCCCCAGAGGGGAGTGTGTCAGGCTGGGTTGAGGTAACAATAGGCCATGCCGCTGGGGTGTGAGACCCTCAGCACCTCCACCTGAAGGGTAAAGGGAACAGAAGGAGCTCCAGGTGACTGGAGCTCTGGGGACAGGCCTTGGTGGGGCAGGAAGTGGACGGTCTTGGCTAAAACTAAACTTGGGGATTATCTGAAGTTTCACTTGGCTGGGATTTCTGTCCCTCAGCCATGCTCTTTCACACACACAGACACAGACAGAGACAGACAGACAGACAGACACACACACACACACACACATACACACACACACACACCACACACAGCTGTAGCTTCCTGCAGAGGGAGATGGGCCCAGAGGTGGGCTGGGCCAGGGCATGAGTGCTCACTTGACCCAGCAGCTGCCTAGCAGGTGTGCCAGGTGTGCCTTAGAAATTCCTCTCCCAGCTGGGCCCAGTGGCTCACGCCTGTAATCCCAGAACTTTGGGAGGCCAAGGCAGGCAGATCACGAGGTCAGGAGTTCGAGACCAGCCTGACCAACATAGTGAAACCCCATCTCTACTAAAAATACAAAAATGAGCCAGGTGTGGTGGCGCACACCTGTAATCCCAGCTACTCAGGAGGCTGAAGGAGGAGACTCGCTTGAACCCGAGAGGCAGATGTTGCACTGAGCCGAGATCGTGCCACTGCACTCCAGCCTGGGTGACAGAGCGAGATTCCACCTCAAAAGAAAAAAAAAAAGAAAGAAATTCCTCTCCCAGAGTAACACATACCCCTGTACCCAACTCTAGAGTTTGCAAAGTGCTCTTACAGTCACTGGGTGATACATATCATTTAAGCTATTACCTTTTCTGTCTGGCCCTCAGTCTTCTTATAGTAAAGTAAGTTTTTGTTTTGTTTCATTTTCTCCCTGGGTGTCCTTCAAAGTCCCTTCAAGCTCCAACATGAGGGAATGTTCTCCAGATCCCTGCTCCTCTCCAAGTCCTCTCCCAATGAACCCGCTCTTGCACAGGATACTTGGGGATAAACCTCTATTTAAATTGTTCACAAGCAGCACCCTGACCTTTACTAGGTCCTTAGGTGCCAAGGCTGAAGACTGGGTCCAACCCAAGTCTAAGAACTTTGGCCAGTGATTGAGGTTTAGGCTGTATGGGTTCCCTTTATGTTCAGGCTGTGAATGGAGTTCGGAGGCGGGATGGTCCCCTAACCTGAGCCCCTGGGCCCTGTGAACTGCCAGAAGGAACAGAGCAGAAAAGTTAGAAGGCTGGGGACTGACCTCGAGCTCCAGTGCTGAGCATGGTGCTCTAGAAAGGAGGGGTGGAGGGGAGGGGCTCCACCCACCAGGTGAGGTCATGGGAAACCAGCTCTGGCGCTGACACCTGGGGAAACCCGTTTCCAGGCAGCTTCCCACGCTAGGTCTACTGGGAACCAGCTGAGCCCCAAGCGGGGAGCTCCACACCTACCCCCACAGTCCAGTTCCCATCACACTGCCCCCACCCCCAGTCCAGCCCCCACCCTTCAATCTAGCCTCAGTCCTTTGGTCCCCAATCTGTCTCTAGCCAGGCAGTTAGGCCTTGAGAAGGGTTATGAGGGAGCAGTGGGCTCCAGGAAATGACAGAGGCAACGCACGGCTTCACAGACTTAAGGTTTTATTTGCAGACTCTGCACTGCTCTAGCTTCTAGGCTGTGTGACCTTGAGGAAACGGATGACCCCCAACCTGGTCCTCCTTCAGGCTCTAATTTGCAGCTCCTCCCCCTCCTTTTGCTGGGCCTTGACTCTCACTTCCTGCCCCACTCCTGGCCCAGCCAGTTTGGGCAGTGCCTAGGGAGCCCAGAGACCCAGTTCTTCCCAGGGGCCAGCCCCGCCCTCCCTAGCCTTGGGGATTGAGGGCAGCCCAGGTGTCAGCCCGCTCCTCATCCACCCTACTTCCCTCTCTCCTCCTCCTCGTCATCTTCCTTCCAGGCCCAGCCCTTATCCACCATCAGTTCCAGGCTCCAAGGCCTCTTTTCCTGCTCACTCTCTCAATCTCTCGCCCACTCCATCCCAAACTTCTCTCCAAATCGGGGTTGAACCCCTTCCAGCCCTCCATAATGCCAAGCGTTCCCCAAGCTCTTTCTCACCCGTGTGCCAAGGAAGGGTCCTAATTCAGCCAGGCTGACCTGAGGGCCCAGGACAAGAAACTGGGAACTGGATCCCAAAATGCTCGGAGGTGACTGACCCTGTTAGGACCATCCCATGAAAATCAAAGTGCCAGGTTTTTTTCTGTGAGCTTTGACTGGAGAAATCCAAATCAGAGCCTTCCCTCCTAGGCTCACCCAGGCATATCAGAGTGGGCAGTTAGAGGCCCATGTCCCCCGAGTGTTCGGAAGGGAACTGAGTCCTATGAGGTGGCCAGGCCCTGCCAGTAGCTGCCGCAAAGGCCCGGGTGCCCCAGGTCTCAGAAGTCTCTGGCCTCCTGCCTACTACTTGCTATGCAGCCATAGCAGCTCAAACGAAGCAGAAGAACTTCTTCCAGCGGCAGCGGGAGAGGGTGCGCACACCTTTGGCATTCAGTTTCTTCTCCAGCCGGGCTTTGTGCTCAATGGCACTGAGAATGGCCGAGTCAAATACTTCCTTCAAGTTCTTCTGTGTCAAGGCTGAGCACTCAAGGTAGCAGCAGGCTCGGATCTTCTCGGCCAGACCCTGAGCCTGGGGTTGGGGCACGGGGCCCTCCCGGCCCCCCTGGTCCAGCTGAATCAGTACGTTGACATCGTCCCTCAGGTCGGCCTGAGTGCCCACCAGCAGCACAGGCGCCTGGGGGTTGTGCGTGCGGATCTCGGGCAGCCATTTCTCTGTGATGTTTTGAAAGGAGCTGGGCTGCACCACGCTGAAGCACGCCAGGAAGACATCGGTATCCGGGTAGCAAAGGGAACGAAGTCGGTCAAAATCCTCCTGGGGTGGGAAGGCCAGGTGGTAAGGATTAGCCCCCCGCCACATGGAATCCATTTCTCACCCGGGGCTGGAAACCTGAGACTCCAAGAGCCCAAGGCTTTCTCCATTCTTGCTCCATGTGGGGTCCTCCCAGCCTCCAGCCCACCTACCCGCAGGCCAGTAGAGGCCGCGCCCAGCTTCTCACCTGTCCCGCTGTGTCCCAGAGCTCAATGCGGACGGGGGCTCCATCCACCAGGACTTGCACTGCAGGGGCGGGGCGGGGAGAGCCTGAGTTAGGAAGGGCGTCCTGGGCCGCACCAGCGCCACCTCGGGGCCTGCTCCCGTCTCTTCCCCGGGGTCCTCTGCGCCCTCCCGCCGCGACGCCAGCCCCAGCTCTCCGGTGCACAGCCCCGCCGCAGCCACGCGGCCGCCCGGGCGATTGAATGTACGTACCAGAGAAGGTGTCCAGCGCAGTGGGCCGGTAGCGCGCGGGGTACCCATTGCAGGTGTAGCTGACGATGAGGCTGCTCTTGCCCACGGCGCCGTCGCCCACCAGCACGCACTTGATGCCCAGCTCTGGGGGCGCGCTACGCCGCCGCGGGGGAGGGGTCGGGGCCCGGAGCGGGGGCGGCTCGGCCTCGCTCAGCTCCCGCGGCGGCATGGCCCGCTCCGGGGGCAGCAGAGGGGCCAGCCCGGGACTCGGCTTCGCTGCGCTCAGTGAAGCAGGTCCCGCTGGCTGCCTCTGACTGAGTGGGTCCAGGCTGGGCGCGTCGGCCCAGCGCTACCAGCGGGTTTGTGTAGGGCCCCACCCACTTCATCTACATGTCTCAGGCGGCCCCGGACCCCACCCACCGGCGAAGACCTCCCGCGGCCCAGCACCCTGCAATGCCAGGCGAGGAGAAGGAAAACCCCGAGAGAAGGAAAGGCAGGCAGAAAGCTGGAGCTCCAAGAGTCACGGAGGTACAAGGACAAAGAATCATCAAATGAGAATACCAAGAAGAGACAGACATCCATGATTTATTGTTAGGAGGAAGAAGCAAGTTGCAGAACATATAATACAGTATGTTCAGGTTAAACAAATGTGCAAATTAAACCTTGTTCAACTTACAAGAAAAAACTCTATGCATATGTTTGCATGAGTATTAAAAAGTTGGGATAATTTTATTAATGAAAGAATTATTTTTTTAAATATTGAGGCTGGGAGCAGTGGCTCATGCCTGTAATCCCAGCGTTCTGGGAGGCTCAGCCAGGAGGACCACTTGAGCCCAGGAGTTCAAGGTTACAGTGAGCTATAATAGTGCCATTGCACTTCAGCCTGTGTGACAGATCCTAAAAATAAACAAACAAACAAAAAACCTGTTGACCCCTGAACAACGTGGGAATTATGGGCGAGAAACCCTCTGCAGTCAGCCGAAAATCCCTATATAACTTTTGACTCCCCCAAAATTTAACTATTAATAGGCTGCTGTTGCCGGGCTCCGTGGCTCACGCCTGTAATCCTAGCACTTTGAGAGGCCGAGGTGGGTGGGTCACCTGAGGTCAGGAGTTCGAAACCAGCCTGGCCAACATGGTGAAACCCCGTCTCTACTAAAAATACAAAAAATTAGCCAGGTGTGGTGGCGGGTGCCAGTAATCCCAGCTACTCAGGAGGCTGAGGCAGGAGAATCACTTGGACCTGGGAGGTGGAGGTTGCAGTGAGCCAAGATTGGGCCACTCCACTCCAGCCTGGGTGACAGAGTAAGACTCTGTCTTAAAAAACAAAAACAAAAAACCCAAAAAACAAAAAGTAGCCAAGCATGGTGGTGTGCATCTGTAATCCCAGCTACTCAGAGGCTGAGGTGGGAGGATGGCTTGAACCTGGGAGGTAGAGGTTGCAGTGAGCTGAGATCATGCCATTGCACTCCAGCCTGGGCAACAGAGCCAGACTTTGTCTCAAAAATAAATAAATAAATAAAAAATAGGCTGGGTGCAGTGGCTCACACCTGTAATCCCAGCATTTTGGGAGGCCGAGGCGGGCAGATCACATCACGAGGTCGGGAGATCCAGAGCATCCTGGCTAACACGGTGAAAACCCGTCTCTACTCAAAATACAGAAAATTAGCCAGGCATGGTGGTGGGCGCCTGTAGTCCCAGCTACTCGGGAGGCTGAGGCAGGAGAATGGCGTGAACCTGGGAGGCGGAGCTTGAGTGAGCCGAGATCGAGATCGCGCTGCTGTACTCCAATCTGGGAGGCACAGCAAGACGCCATCTCAAAAAAAAAAAAAAAAAAAAAAAGGCCGGGCAAGGTGGCTCACGGCTGGTCTTGAACTCTTGACCTCAGGTGATCAACCTGCCTCGGCCTCCCAAAGTGCTAGGATTACAGGTATGAGCCACCACACCCAGGAGGCTTATCATGTTTTCAAACTTTTTTCTTCTGACCTGTCTCAGAAAGTTAGAATCATCGTAAAGGTCTGCACCCTTGTGGTCTCCAATTGGGTAGGCTGAGGAGGAGGAAAAGGAGTTGGTCTTGCTGCCTCAGGGGTGGCAGAGGTGGAGATGGTGGAAGGGGAGGCAGGAAAGGCAGGCACACTTGGTATAACTTTTATTTATTTTTAGAAATGTGGTCTTGATCTGTTGCACAGGCTGGAGTGTAATGACGCGAGCATAGCTCACTGCAGTGTCCGAACTCCTGGCCTCAAGCAATCCCGCCCCAGCCTTCCAAGTAGCTGGGATTACAGGCATGCACCCCCAGGCCAGGCTAAATTAAAAAAAAATTTTTTTTTTGTAGAGCCAGTCTTGCTTTTTTGCCCAGGCTGGTCTTCAACTCCTGGCTTCAAGCGATCCTCAGGCCTCAGCCTCCCAAAGTGCTGGGATTAAAGGCATGACCCACCACACACGGCCCTCAGTGTAACTTTTATTGAAAAAATTCTGCCTAAAATGGACCTGTACAGTTCAAACCCATGTTGTTCAAGGCTCAGCTGTATACAGATCATGAGACAGGCAGAGAAACACAAGTGTGAATACAGCAGGCAGGAATGTACTGTACTCCTTTTCAGAGGAGAGCTTTCTCTAGACTCAGCCTGAAGGCAAGCTTTGAACACTTTCACTCCCCTCAGCTAAAGGAACTCAGGGTGCTGAGAAGCTAGCTGGGGAGGATCTTCAAGGACAATTTCCAATTTGAATATTTTATAAATCTCCAAATACCTAATATTATCTTCATCATCATCAAAAGCACATAATAATTACCTATCTGCAGATGCTGTTCTGGACCACCCACTGCCCTTGCCCTAGAAGGCGTTTGCAGACTGAGACAGTATCTCCCAGGTAGCCCTAGGAAGGTCACCTGGAGAGCAAGTGAAGAGTAGCCTGATGCTAATTTTGTCTCTTTATTGCAACCACACCAAGTGACACCAGGCCCAGAATCCTTTCTCTGATCTCTGACCCTTTCATCTCAGCCTATGCAAAGATCACAGAAAACACCATCACCTTCAGGGAGTCAGCCATTCATGAGTTTTGGGAAAGGAGAGTGTTGGGAGGAGGTGGGGCAGTGAATATTAAAAGAGATAATTCTATTTCTCTAAGAGCTGGTAGTATAAAAGCCATAAATCCGTTCGGGTGCGGTGGCTCACACCTGTAATCCCAGCACCTTGGGAGGCTGAGGTGGGTGGATCACTTGAGGTCAGGAGTTCGAGACCAGCCTGGCCAACATGGTGAAATCCCGTCTCTACTAAAAATACAAAAATCAGCCGGGCGTGGTGGTGGCGCCTGTAATCCCAGCTACTCGGGAGGCTGAGGCAAAATAATTGCTTGAACCTGGGAGGCAAAGGTTGCAATGAGCCGAGATCGTGCCACTGCACTCCAGCCTGTGCAATAGAGCGAGACTCAGTCTAAAAAAAAAAGCCATAAATCCAAACCAAATCTTTACATCTCTTAGAAAAAGTCACAGGTTCCCTGGTTTTTCTTTTCTTTTTGCCAGGGTCTCACTCTGTGTCCCAGATCAACAGATTCAACCTCAGCTCACTGCAACCTTCACCTCCCAGGTTCAAGCGATTCTCTTGCCTCAGTCTCCCAATCAGCTGGGACTACAGGTGCATGACACCATGCCCGGCTAATTTTTATATTTTTGGTAGAGACAGGGTTTCACCATGTTGGCCGGGCTGGTCTTGAACGCCTAAGCTTAAGTGATCCACCCTCCTCGACCTCCCAAAGTGCTGAGATTTCTTGTTTTCTCTTTTTGAGCCCAAAGGAGAGGACAACAGCTAGAAAGATGACTTAATCATTAAAATCTCGACTATGGGGATGGGGAAATCGTAGGAGCCCCTGTAACCCCTTCTACACGCCAGTGTCTTCATCCTACATGCCATACCTCTGAATGTCTGGGGATGCTAATAATCCCTAATTGTAGCCCCAAGTCTCAAAAACTTCTCAGACACATCCACATAAGTTTATTCATCTAGCAAGTGAAAGAGGCCTTACCTGTTGTCCTGCCTTTGTATTCCTCTAGAAAGCCCAAAAGCTGTTGTATTTGCTCTTCTGGAAAAGGAGTGGCATTTTAAAAGACCTGGATATCAGGAGACCTTTCTCAGTGTTCCCAGTTCTTCAGCTCACTAGCTGTGTGATGCCTACCAAATCACTTCATCTGTCTCAGTGCCATAAAATGACAGGTGAAGCATGTTTATCTCTGAAAGCCCTTCTGGTGCTAGCAATCTGTGATTCAGGGATCCCAGGGAAGCTGCCCCAGCCCAGGTGTCTGGGACAGAATTACTACACACACACACACACACACACACACACACACACACACACACACACA
>NW_026654086.1:0-9907 GCF_009828535.3 Hylobates moloch
TCAAAACCCCAGCAAAGTTTGTTTATTTATCCATAAAAATCTGACTCTAAGCAGGGAAAAACAAAAAAGGCCACACCCATCTCAATGTATATTATTACTCTTAGGATCTGGGCCTCAAAAGTCCTGACTTCTTTTATTGCCTTTTGATGTTCTTTGCATTTTATCTAGCTTTTATAGCTGTTTGCAGTGGGAGGGCGGTTGTGATACAAGCTGCTCTACCAGAACTGAAAATGGAACTCCTTCCCTAACCACCGTATTTTTATTGTTGGTATTACTATTTCTAATGGAATGAATGAATTTTTTTTAAATAGTACAAAAGAAATATATTCATGGGATTTTAAAAATCTTTTCTTTTTTCATGTTGCTTGAATGTGTTGTTATTTAACTAGTGTGTTTCTAGAAGACAGAATGTATAATAAATATAAATCAAAGCTCTTTCAATGCAATGGATGTTATTTACATGTGGAGAATGGCAGCATTTACCTTAAATCATTATGTTTCCAAAGGGCTTGCCCAGTTATAGGCAGAGTAAATCATTTCTGTTTGGGAGATACGTTACTCACGCCTAAGGCAAAGTTAAGCAAGTATCATCGAACATAGGAGTCTCATACGCACCACACCAATAATTTTTCTGCCATAAGACAAAGTTATATGTTGCAGATATGTGTGGTGATTGATTGTAAATTTGTATGTGTTTGCACAAACATGACTGCTTGACTGCTTGACATGACTGTGGGTGTAATATTTATGTGCATACAGTTTGTTTAATGGCCTATATGTGGCTGGCTTATCTGTAGATGTCTAGGAAGAGTTATACGTATTTATGGATAGACGTATGGTATACTAGGTCTATTAGCACATGTGTGTACAGCTGGCATGGGCCAATATGTCTCTGTAGGCTGAGTATCCAAAGGAAGCATTTCAGGGACCTGGGGAGGAGTTATCCCAGGATGGGGATATGAAAGGAGGACAGCAGTCACTTTAGTAGTCTAAATTCTAGATATTTGTATTTTTGGGCATTTAATGACCAATACACTGTGACCTTTTACCAAATCGTTTATGTTTATGCCCATTCTCCTAAAAGGTCTTCTGCCAAAGTACACTGAGAACATTCTAATTTGTGTAGCATAAGAACCCCTGACCCTGCCAAATTCCCAAATTCCTTTCACTTTTCATCCAGTGAATCTGGAGCTCCATCTTTGTGTTCTTAGCTGTTTTTCCTAGTTCATACAATAATGCTTTCCTGAACCACAATGTCTGCACCTACTTGATCACAAATGTGACCTCTTCCCATACGACCTGCTACATCCATGAATTGTATCAAGCTAAACACCACCGGGTTATGTTATAATTCTTTAGATACTAATTTCAGCAAGTAAATCATGCATTTCCTGCTTATTCATTTATTCTACAATTGCAGTCTCATAATGGCTTCCTTACTACCATTATTAGGCCAAAGGAACTTGCGGTTGAGTCCACAGTGCTATTGTCATTGACAATTACTAGGGCCAAAAACAGTCCTATATTCTAAGCCTAAATAAAATAACAGACTATTTTAATTGCATTATATAAGATTAGAAATGATAAGGAATTATTTTAAATATTTTATGGTAATTGTACATTTCTTACTCAACTTGATGAATATTACTGGCAAAAAATTAAAA
This sequence comes from Hylobates moloch, assembly GCF_009828535.3. NCBI lineage: Eukaryota > Metazoa > Chordata > Mammalia > Primates > Hylobatidae > Hylobates > Hylobates moloch. The sequence continues at coordinate 1,665 of NW_026654086.1, forward strand.
TCCAAATGTACTCATAATAAAAATGTTGTTATCTAGAATTTAATGAAAAAACTAATTATTATAATTTTGTAGGAGTGGGGAAATCCCCAGAAACAATTTAAAATAAAAGATTCTGAAAGTGCTCAAATCTTGTATGGAATGAAGATTGTGACCACAAGGAGACATTGTGGATGCACTGAAAACAAGTCAGATTGAAAAAACTTTATGTCCTTTATACAGAGTATCAGTATATTGTATCCTAAATGAATGCCTTTGACAGTATTTCTTGATTTCAATAAGATGCACAAAATGTACCTAACAGAATCATTATGGAGAAAATGCAAAAACATGGGCTAAAACCAATTAGGCAGATTCACAGCTGGTTGAACCTTCATATCCACAGTATAAATTAACCAATAAAAGTTAACCTGGGTCAGATATTCTGTCAGGTCGTTATAGATCCTATGTATTTGGCAGCCTTTAGGCTTGTCTGTAAAGGATTTTATTTCTCCTTCGCTTATGAAGCTTAGTTTGGCTGGATATGAAACTGGGTTGAAAATTCTTTTCTTTAAGAATGTTGAATATTGGCTGTAACTATGTACCGTGTACAGTGCTAAGTGCTGCACACTCATGATCTCAGCGAATCCTTCACAATCCTGAGAGGCAGGAAATAGGACATTTAGTCTGTGAGTAAACCGAAACCTAAGGAGGCTACGAAACTGGCAACAATCATGGAGATAGTCAATTGTAGAGCTGGGATTTGAAGGTGCGTCTGTCTCAGGCACATAGCACCCAACACAACACCTCTCATAGGTCCCAACTCGTGCAGCAGCAGCAACAATAAAGGATCCCCTTCCTCGTATTTCTTCTCTCTTCTCCTATTGTATAACAAATTTATGCTGGATAGGAATTATTGAACCAAATGATCTCTTTGTCTTAACAACTTTTAGATTCTACAAACCAAATCCGGAGCCTTGCCCAGTACCAGCCAGAAAGTAGCAGAGGTTAGGTAAACATATGAAGAGTAAGGCAGAGCTCACACTTCCACTGATGATAAACATTCCAGAATTGCAGTAGAGAGGGTCTTGCTTTTATTTTGAAAGAAACTTTATACCACACAAGCAAAATTGGAAGCACCCCATAATAGCATTTGCCAACACAGCTCAGCACACTTTAGCAGAGAATAAACAAGCACTGAACATGGAAATTGGGAAGAAGTCAAGTGCTATCATCTCCCTGTACATTGATTCAGTGCTCCGGGCTTTGGATGACTTGCTGTACATTCATTTTTCCACACCATCATTTCTTGAGGTCTGGATTGTTTACTAGCTGTGTGGCTTATAATTTAAGAGACATTAAAGAAAAGTTATCTTTAAAAAGAACTTCATATTAAAAAAATAAAAAGCTAATCATGTTTGTAAAATATTTGGGATTGAATAGTGCCTTTAGAGAATGTGTATATTACAGAAAATAATATTCAGTACAAGCATGCAAATTTAACTAATGATGCATGAACATTTGAATGTAGTAAGCACAATAAAGAAAATCATGAAAATATGACAAAAATGTCTCTCACAATCTTGATTGTTGCACATTTTGGCCCCAAAAACTTTAATGAGGCTGCAGTAAAGGAATCATTTGACACGTTAGTTTTCATTTTCCTGAAAGTCATAGATACAAAATTTAGTTGGCTATCTGGGTTAAGTACCAATGCAAAACACTTTTCTTTAGTTTTGTTGCTCTCTAACATTTTTCTCACGAAGTTTCATTACCAAGCTTTATTTTTACAATCAGTTATTTGATGTGCCTATTCAGATGCAAGTATGACCCAAAAAAACAAAATTACAAGCTGTATAACATGTCCAAAATAACCATTAATTTTTCCAAAATGTTATTAAAATAATTCTTGGCCGGGCACAGTGGCTCACACCTGTAATCCCAGCACTTTTGGAGTCTGAGGCAGGCGGATTACCTGAGGTCAAGAGTTTGAGACCAGCTTGGTCAACATGGTGAACCCTGTCTCTAATAAAAATACAAAAATTATCCAGGTGTGGTGGCCCACACCTGTAATCCAAACTACTTGGGAGGCTGAGGCACAAAAATCACTTGAATCCAGGAGATGGAAGTTGCAGTGAGCTGCAATGGCACCATTGCACTCCAGCCTGGGTGACAGAGTGAGACTCTGCCTCCAAAAAAAAAAAAAAAAAAAGTCCTCTATTGCTTAAAAAATAATTCTCCAATAAGTTTTTATTAATCTTTGGATTTTAAAAGTAGACAAATCACATGATTAAAATTGATAAACACTAAAACTAGTGTTTGGAAAGGTGAATGAAATTGACAAGCTCACAATTTTCTAACCACAATTGCCATTTACTATTATACTGATAGGATTATTTTAGTTTATTTAAAATTAGATCGATATTAGATGCCATAGAAATGGCCCACTAATTTGCTCGATTGTTTTCAAAATTCTTCACTAGGAATTTGGAAAAGTCATACTTTTCAGTTTATTCTCAATAACAAAGTATTCATCTCTCTCCACCTCCAATAAGTTAGTCAATAAATTTTAACAACCATTTCTACACACACTCCTGCCAGGTCAAGAAGCAGCATTATTCCATGTATATCAATGAAGACATTTAGTATTACATACTGATTTTATTATGTATAAATATGCTCCAAGAGTGACAGATCTTTGATTTAGAACTCTGCGTCGTGGGTCACTGTTTCTTCTGGTGAAAGCCAGGCTGCTCAGTTATGAGCTTCAGATGATAAAAAATTGATCCTACCATACCTCAAGCCAATAATCTGACACAGTATGGCAGCAAGGTGCTTATGACTGAATGTCTCTGCACACGGACCATATAGCAAAGAGCTTTGTTCCTCGCGGTGCACAAGGGTTACCACAGTATGCAGAGTGTTCATCAAATGCTAAAAGAGAGTTATAGTGGGAGCCAATAAAAAAAACAGCCTTTGGCTCAGGTTTATATAACTCTTAGTCTCTATACAAGCTCCTGAAGAGGAAGTACTGTTGACATATTTGTCTTTCATATCTTCTGGCACAGGTTAGCCTCACAGAGGCATTTAGTACCTTCTTGTTTACTTGTTTCACTGTCTTGACTTCTAGGCAGCATAATTGTACATGATTAGAAGGTATCTGAGCTTGTGACAGTTATATATGCTGAGACTGGCTTCTGGTTACTGGTAATAATCAGAAATGATGCGGATAACAAAGGTAGAGATGTATGTGTGTGCCTGTGTGTGTGTGTATGTGTGTGTGTGTGTGTGTGAGAGAGAGAGAGAGAGAGATCCTTCCCGTCTGTTTCAGGAGTACATGTTGTTGCCAGTTACAAGAATGCATGAAAAGCAAGTCTATCCATTCCACTTACTAGCCAGATTTCCCTTGTATTGGGGTGGGCCAAACTTCAATAGAGAAATTTATACTTCATAATAAATGTATAAAATCTGAATGCAAGACACGAAATAAAAATACATTTAGTTATCTGGTAATTTCACTATTTTGAAGCTAAAAGAGACCTCAAACATTGTTTATTCCAACTTCTTCATGAATGAAAAAGCAAAGGCTCAAAGAAGAGAAATAACTTCCCAAAGTCAAACAGCCAGCAAGGACCAAAGACTATTGACTTTTAGTTCAGGGATCATCGCACCTCACTAGGATGCCTTGCATGCTAGTGGATCACTTTCCCATTTCCAGCCTCATATTGTACATCAGTGAACTCACCAAAGCAACTCGAGTGAGGAAAGCCCTTTTCTGCTCTTGGTTGAGTATCTATATAGGATTTTGCTAAGCCCTGTGATTTAGCATAATATTTCTAACCCATAGTTAATTTCAATCATTTGTAGTTTTTTAAATATTTCAGATAAATTTTCATTGTAGTAAACTACACACAAAACAAAATTTACCATCTTAATCTTCTTTAACTATACAGTTTAGTAATGTTAGATCATTCACATTGTTGTGCAACCAATCTCCAAAACTCTTTCATCTTGCAAAACTGAATCTCTGTCTCTTTTAAACAACTCTATAATTTCCTTTCCCCTCAGCCTCTGGCAACCACCATTCTACTTTCTGTATCTATGAATTCGACAACTCTAGGTTCCTTACATAAGTGGAATCATACAATGTTTGGTTTTTGTTAAAGAAATGAATACATTTGTTTTTTGCCCACATTTATGTTCACAATGTCACTTCACAAAGAACTTTTCTCTTATCCTTACCCTCTCTCGTCCCAAATCCTACATCTACAGAGATACACAACGCATTTAGGAGGTATTGAACATTGACATAAAGCTTGGAAGGAGACATGCAATGGAACAGGCAATAAAATCTAGAGGGGAGCAGAGTGAGGATTATCTACCCATTTACCTAGTAATTTCCCTTTCTCCTCTCCCTCCTTCTCTATCTCTATCTCTCTGTTTTTAGTTTTTGAGATTTGAAGTTGTGTAGAAGAGTTAAGGCTTATAGGACCACCTGAAGGCTTATAGGGACTGGAAATTGGTAGGAATGGAGCAGGTGTTCACAGTAGCATTAGTATTAAGTAGGGATTAAATGTAAATCCAGACTGAAAATAAGCACAGAACTTTTAACATTTGTTGTGTGTAAACAGGATTGGCCTCAGAAAAAATTGAGAAGTAGATGAACATTGTGCATTCTTTACTTTGCAGCCTTTCCTTGCTGTCATGGACAAAAATAAATTGTTTTCCAATGATTTAGGAGACTAATGTTTTGCTGTATTAATGATATATTCCACTTTTGAAACACATGAATTACTCCTTTATTCTTCTGCATCTCAGTATACGTCTGCTTCTTTCCTTCAGTTGTCTGAATCAAAAACACAGAAACATTCTCCACTCTTCTTACATTCCACATCCAGTCCAACATCAACTCTTGCTAAAATATATTTAAAATATAACCTCATCTCACCATCCCTACTACTATAATCTTCATCCAAAGCACCATCATTTATCTCCTGGATTACAGCAGTAACTTCCTAAATGATTTCCTATATTAGGCCATTCTCACATTGGTCTAAAGAAATATCTGAGATTGGGTAACTTATAAAAAAAAGAGACTTCATTGGCTCAATTGGCTCATGGTCCTGCAGGCTGTGAAGGAAGGATGACATCAGTATCTGCCTCTGGGGAGGCCTCAGGAAGCTTAAAATAATGGTGGAGGGCAAAGAGGGGTAGCAGGCACATCACATGGAGAAAGAAGGAGCAAGCAAGAGAGAGAGAGTGGGGAGTGGGTGCGGGATGTGCCACACACTTTTAAACAACCAGCTCTTACAAGAACTCACTCACTATCACAAAGACAGCACCAAGCCATAAGGAACCGCTGCCATAATCCAAACACCTTCTGCCAGGCCCCACCTTCAACAATGGGGATTATAAATCAACATGAGATTTGGGCAGAGATAAATACCCAAACTATATCATTAACCTTTTTTTCATACTTTACCTCTTTTGGTCTATTCCCTAAGCCAGAAGGATTATTTTATTAATAAACTTTTATTTTGGGGGTACTTTCAGTTTCACAGCAAAATTGGTGGAAGGTACACAGAATTCCCATAAACCCCTGCTCATACGTATGCACAGCTTCCCCACTTCAACATCCGAAACCTAGAGTGGCATATTTGCTACATTCCATTAACCTCTAATGACACATTATTATCACTCAAAGTCCATAGTTTACATCAGGGTTCACTCCTGGCGTTGCACATTTTATGGCTTTCGAAAACGTGTATTGACTTGTATCTACAACTATAGTATCATACAGAATAGCTTCACTGCCCTAAAAATCCTCTGCCTCCCTGCTATTTATCCCTTTTATGCTGTAACTCCTGGTAATTCCTGATCTCTTTATTGTCTCTAATTTTCTCTTTTACAGAATATCATATAGTTGTAATATAGTATGCAGCCTTTTTAAATTGGCTCCTTTTACTTATAACACACACTAAGGTTGCTCTATGTCTTTGCATGGCTTTAAAGCTCATATTTTTAACATTGAACAATATCCCATTGTCTGGATATACCCCCGTTTATTCATTCACCTACTGAAGGACATCTTGGTTGCTCTCATGTTTCAGCAATTATGAATAAAGCGTTAAAAGCATCTGTATGAAGCTTTTTGTCAAGATATGTTTTTAGCTCATTTGGCTAAATACCAAGGAGAAGGATTGTATTTTAAGAGTATGTTTAGTTTTGCAAAAAACTGCCAAACTGTCTACGAAAGAGGTTGTACCATTTTGCATTCCCACAAGCAATGAATGAGAGTTCTGTTTATCCACAAACTCATCAGCATTTGGTAGAGTCGTAGCTTTGAATTTTGGCCATTCTAATAGATTTGGAGTGGTATCAAATTGTTTTAATTTGCAAATTCCCTAATGTCATTTGATAATGAACAACTTTTAATATGTGTATTTGCCACCCATATATATTCTTTGGTGAGGTATCTGTTCAGCTGTCTTTTGTCTATTTTTAATAAGGTAGTTTGTTTTCTTATTGTTGAGATTTAAGAGTTTCTTATATGTTTTGGATGAGTTCTTTATCACGTGTCTTTTGCAAATATTTTCCTACAATCTTTGGCTTTTCTTCTCATTCGCTTGACATTGTCTTTTGCAAATAAGAAGTGTTTAATTTTAATAAAGTCCAGGTTATCAAATATTTCTTTCATGGATCATGCCTTTTTTTTTTTTTTTTTTTTTTTTTTGAGATGCAGTCTCGCTCTGTCACCCAGGCTGGAGTGCAATGGTGCAATCTTGGCTCACTGCAACCTCCACCTCCCAGGTTCAAGTGACCCTCCTGCCTCAGCCTCCTGAGTAGCTGGGATTACAGGCATGAACCACCGTGCCCAGCTAAGTTTTGCATTTTTAGTAGAGACAGGGTTTCACCATTGTTGCCCAGGCTGGTCTCGAACTCCTGACTTCAGATGATCCACCTGCCTCAGCCTCCCAAAGTGCTGGGATTACAGGGGTGAGCCACCATGCCCAGCCCATGCCTTTATTTTTATACCTGATAATCATCGCTGTACTCACGGTTATCTAGATATTCTTATATGTTATCATCTAGGAGTTTTTATAGTTTTGTACTATATGTTTAGGCATAAGATCAATTTTGAGTTAATTTTTGTTAAAGGTGTAAGGTCTATGTCTAGAGTCATTTTTTTTCTTGCTGTGTTAATGTTTCATTTCCAGCAGCATTTGTTAAAAAGACTATCTTTAAGAGTGATGTCAGCAAGATGAAGGAATAGGAGTTTCCAGTGTTCATCTCCTTACAGAAACCAATTTGAACAACCATTCAGACACAAAAAGACCTTCATATAAACTAAGGAATCCAGGTGAGACATTACAGCATCTGAGTGGAGCACATTAAAAAATAAAAGTAGAACTACCATATAATGCAGCAATCCCACTGCTAGGTATATATAGAAAAGAATTGAAATCGGGATCTCAAAGAGATATTATCACTCCCACATTCATTGCAGCACTATTCACAATAGCTAAGATGTGGAAACAACCTAAATGCCCATGGACAGACAAATGAATATAGAAAATGCGGTATATGCATACAATAGAATACTATTCAGACTTTAAAAGAAGGAAATTCTGCAATATTGCATAACGTGGATGGACCTTGATAATTTTATGCTAAGTGAAATAAGACAGTCACAGAAATACAAGTACTGTATGATTACACTGAGATGAGGTATCTAAAATAGTCAAATTTATAAAATGAAAGGCTGGAATGGTAGTTACCGGGCTCTGGAGGGAGGGAAAATGGCAAGTAATTATCAACAGGCATAAAGTTTCAGTTAAGTAGGATAATAAGCTCTAAGGATATGCTCTGCAACATTACATCTATAGTCAAAGATAATGCATTGTACATTTAAAATTTGTTAGAAGGATAAATCTCATGTTAAGTGTTCCTGCCCTAGTGAAATAAAAATTTTTAAAACTAATTTTAATTCATTTTTAAAATCTAATGCACTGCTTTTCTATGCTTTACTATAGATAGGAATCACCTGGGATCTTAATAAAATGAAGAATTTGCGGCCGGGCGCGGTGGCTCACGCTTGTAATCCCAGCACTTTGGGAGGCCGAGGCGGGCGGATCACGAGGTCAGGAGATCGAGACCAGGGTGAAACCCCGTCTCTACTAAAAATACAAAAAATTAGCCGGGCGTGGTGGCGGGCGCCTGTAGTCCCAGCTACTCGGAGAGGCTGAGGCAGGAGAATGGCGTGAACC
>NW_026654087.1:0-9899 GCF_009828535.3 Hylobates moloch
CCAATAGTCATTCAGGAGCAGGTTGTTCAGTTTCCATGTAGTTGAGCGGTTTTGAGTGAGTTTCTTAATCCTGAGTTCTAGTTTGATTGCACTGTGGTCTGAGAGACAGTTTGTTATAATTTCTGTTCTTTTACATTTGCTGAGGAGAGCTTTACTTCCAACTATGTGGTCAATTTTGAAATAGGTGTGGTGTGGTGCTGAAAAAAATGTATATTCTGTTGATTTGGGGTGGAGAGTTCTGTAGATGTCTATTAGGTCCACTTTGTGCAGAGCTGAGTTCAATTCCTGGATATCCTTGTTAACTTTCTGTCTCGTTGATCTGTCTAATGTTGACAGTGGGGTGTTAAAATCTCCCAATATTATTGTGTGGGAGTTTAAGTCCCTTTGTAGGTCACTCAGGACTTGCTTTATGAATCTGGGTGCTCCTGTGTTGGGTGCATATATATTTAGGAGAGTTAGCTCTTCTTGTTGAATTGATTCCTTTACCATTATGTAATGGCCTTCTTTGTCTCTTTTGATCTTTGTTGGTTTAAAGTCTATTTTATCAGAGACTAGGATTGCAACCCCTGCCTTTTTTTGTTTTCCATTTGCTTGATAGATCTTCCTCCATCCCTTTATTTTGAGTCTATGTGTGTCTCTGCACGTGAGATGGGTTTCCTGACTACAGCACACTGATGGGTCTTGACTCCTTATCCAATTTGCCAGTCTGTGTCTTTTAATTGGAGCATTTATCCCATTTACATTTAAAGTTAATGTTGTTATGTGTGAATTTGATCCTGTGATTATGATGTTAGTTGGTTATTTTGCTCGTTAGTTGATGCAGTTTCTTCCGAGCCTCGATGGTCTTTACAATTTGGCATGTCTTTACAATTTGGCTGGTACCGGTTGTTCCTTTCCATGTTTACTGATTCCTTCAGGAACTCTTTTAGGGCAGGCCTGGTGGTGACAAAATCACTCTTTCAAGCCAGTGGATCTTAGCTTGATGTGCTCTGTGGGGGTGGGATCCACTGAGATAGACCACTTGGCTCCCTGGCTTCAGCCCCCTTTTCAGGGGAGTGAATGCTTCTGTCTCACTGGTGTTCCAGGCACTACTGAGGTATGAAATGAAACTCTTGCAGCTAGCTCAGTGTCTGCTCAAACGGCCACCCAGTTTTGTGCTTGAAACCCAGGTCCCTGGTGGCATAGGCACCGGAGGGAATCTCCTGGTCTGCAAGTTGTGAAAACCTTCAGAAACGTGTAGTATCTTGACCAGAATGCACCATTCCTCATGACACAGTCCCTCATGGCTTTCCTTGGCTAAGAGAGGGAGTTCCCAGACCTCTTGTGCTTCCTGGGTGAGATGATGCCCCACCCTGCTTCTTTTCGCCCTCTGTGGGCTGCACCCACTGTCTAACCAGTCCCAATAAGATAATCCAGTTACTTCAGTTGGAAATGCAGAAATCACCCACTTTCTGCATTGATCTTGTTGGGAGCTGCAGACCAGAGCTTTTCCTATTTGGCCATCTTGCCAGCCATCCTAGGTACTCTTACAATACAAAAGAAGAAAGGCAAGTATGTGAGATGATAGATAAGCAAATTGGCTTAATTTAGTAATTACATATTTAGTTATGTGTGTGTGTATATATATATATATATATATCAAAGCATCATGTTGTACACTTTAAATAGATACAGTAGAAATAAAATTTTTAAAAGTGAAATAACACAAATATTACTTGATGGATGGGTAAAGGTAATATGTATACACATACAAAGAATATTATTTTGCCTTAGATAGGAATGAAATTCGATACATGCTACAACATGGATGAACCCTTAACAAACAGAAATGAACAAATACTGTATGACTCTGCTTATATGAGGAACATAGAATAGGCAAATTTATGGAAACAAACAGAAGACAGAATACAGGATTTCAGGGGCTCAGGAAAAGGAGGAATGGCAAGTTATTTTTAATGAATAGGACGTTTCTCTTTGGGATAATGAAAAAGCTCTGAAAATGAGTAGCATTAGTGCAACATTGTGAATGTACTTAATTGTAGTCTTGAAAATGGTTAAAATGGTAAATTTTACAGTGTGTATACTTTACCACAATTTTTTTAATGGGTTATAAAATATCACTGGTACATGGGTTGATATCAATATTTGGCAGCACCTATCTGTGTGAAAAATAATGAAAATTTTCAAATAATAAAGTCTCATTACAAATCAGCATTGACAAATATTTTCAATTAATTTTGATGATAGAGAACACTAACTTTGAACTCAAATTAAGTGACATATTATCTTTACAAATTTTGATTCTTCTCAACAGTAAACCTGTATTACAAAAAATGTATTGAACTAAACTAATAATAACCATATCAAATTAGAATTAGAATTTCATCAATAAAACATTTATGGAAAAACTCAATAAATTGCCCCTTACTCTCTCCTTCATCTTGAGAATCAGTGAGCCCACAGGGAGTAGGGTAACTGCTCTGCCATTTGGTTAAAAGACAGCCTTTGTCTATGGGAGAGAATAGTTTTTCCAGTACTCTGTACTGCCAAGTAGCCACCAGTACATGAAATTCTTGCCATTAGAAATCCAACCTTTCATTGTAAAGCATGAAGTCTCTAAGTATGTCCTGCTAAAAATTAAATGCCTGGAGGACTTTCAGTCTGGACGTGATGGCATAGACCCAGTTCTCCCTGCTCCAACCCACTAAGTGGAACTATAAACCCGTGAAATACTGCACGAGACATCCAAATGAGTACTATGTGGTAAGAAGGTTGTAGGAAAAACATAAACTGGTTTGTGATTTCAGGAATGAAGAAACAACATACCACCTGGGCGTCTTATGCCCCCTACCCCACAACTGAAGAAGGTGACCCATACCCAGCATTTCCTGACCTCCTTACCTAGAAACAAAAGAGAGCCCAAGTGGGATCATTCATTATATGGATTCAAAGGTAATCTCTGTCATAGCACCAGCAAGGTGGAGGGTACATTGGGAGTCCTATTAAATATAAGAGATCACAGGAAGTGCTCTCCTTCCCTGAAGGTCTTGAGACTGCTGGGAGATATCCACATGGGCAGGCCTAACCAAGAAGAGAGACCCAGTTACAAAACAGCCCAGCCTTGGAGGCCTATTTTTACCCATGTGTACTGAGATTCTCTTCACTCTGAGACTGTCGGACAAGGCAATCAGATTTTTCTTGAATCCTGCAGGCTTAACACTCCCCTCACATGCCTAAAGACACTACAGCATTGTCATTATAACCTTAGCCAATAAAATTTTAGGATGTAATAAAAATCACTTGTAATCTCAAAAGCCAAGAAAATCACAACTTGAATGAACAAAGACAATCAAGAGATACCAACACTGAGATGTTGACTTAAATGTAACAAAGAGACACAAATAAAGGAATTTCACCACAAGTGTCTGGCTCAGGAAATGCTCTCCACTACCCACACTGGTGGTGGTGGTGGTGAGGGTGCAGGCAGTTTTTGCTACAACTACCTGCCGAGGAAGCATCTTTGACCATGCAATATGAGACTCCCTTTTCCACCTGAAGATTTCCAGAAAACTAGAGATATTCAGGGACCTGGCCTGGGGAAACTAGTCTACCATCCCAAGCAGCAGCAGCTGAAACCAGTGGAAGCCCAGACAGTACCAAATCACTCAAAATACCACCAGAAAGGCTCTGCACTTAAATTGTCATTGTAACCTCAGCCAACAAAAGTAAGCCAGGACCTACATGCTAAACCTAAACAGGGCAACTGCCTTCTAAAATAAAAGATTTAAATGAGACCCTGAGACTACTTATATAATACACAAAAGTTTAGGATGTAATCAGATATCACTTGTAGTATCAAAACCCAAGAAAATCACAACTTGAATGAGTAAAGACAACATAGGTATGCCAACACTGAGATGGTGACAGATTTATCTAACAAAGATTTTTAAGAAGCCATTAGAAAAATGCTTCAGGCTGGGTGCCGTGACTCCCACTTGTAATCCTAGCACTTTGGGAGGCTGAGGCAGGCAGATAACTTGAGGCCAGGAGTTTGAGACCAGCCTGGCCAATATGGTGAAATCCCATCACTACTAAAAATACAAAAACATTAGCCAGGCATGGTGACGAGCACCTGTAATCCCAGCTACTCAGGAGGCTGAGGCAGGAGAACAGCTTGAACCCGAGAGGCAGAGGTTGCAGTGAGCCGAGATCATGCCATTGCACTCCAGCCTAGGCAACAAGAGTGAGACTCCGTCTCAATAAAAAAAAAAAAAGCTTCAATAATCAATTATGAATTGTCTTGAGACAAATAAAAAAATAGAAAATGATAGCAAAGAATTAGAAGTTATTAAAAATGGAAAATATGGAACTGAAAAACATAATAGCAGAATTTTGAAAAAACATAGTTGGATGGACTCAGTAGTAAAAAGGATGTGGCAAAAGATAGAATCAGTGAACCTGGGGACAGAAAAATAGACCTTACCCAACATGGAAAACAAAGATAAAATAGACAAAAACACACAAGTGCACGAATAGAGCCTCAGGAACCTATACAATATCAAAATTTCAATATTTGTATCATGAGCATTTCCGAAAGAGTGGAAAAGCAAGTGTAGCTGAAAGAGTACTTGAAGAAATAATGGCCAAACACTTCCCATATTTGTCAAAAGATATAAACCTACAGTTTTAAAAGTAAATGAAACCCAAACATGAAAAGCCCAAAGATTTACATGCCAAGACAACATTTTGATTGAGTTTCTGAAAACTAAAGTCAAGGAAAAAAACCTTGATAGAAGCCAGAGAGAAAGAACATATTGCTTATAGAGGAACACCAATTCAAATGACAGTGAACTTCACATCCAAAACCATGGAGACTACAAAGGAGTAATACTTTAATATTTTTCAAGTACTAAAAGAAAAGAATTGCTAACTGTGTGATATGGTTTGGCTCAATGTCCCCACCCAAATCTCATGTCAAATTATAATCCCCAATATTGGAGGAGGGGCTTGGTGGGATCATGGAATCATTGGATCATGTGGGTGGACTTCCTTTTTACTGTTCTTGTGATAGTGAGTTCTCATGAGATCTGGTTGTTTAAAAGTGTGTAGCACCTCCTCCTTCTTTCCCTTTCTCTTTGCCTCCCACCATGATTCTAAGTTTCCTGAGGCTTCCGCAGCCATCCTTCCTGTACAACCTGCAGAACTGTGGGCGGCAAACCACCCAGACACTGAGGCAAGAGACTGAGGACACGAGCTGTTCCAGTATAATAAAATATAAAACAAGAATAGTCATACCAGATATAGATTTTTAGATATGATTATATATGAATATCATTAATCATTAGTTGGTAGTACTCTTTATTCCAATAGTATAATAATCTCCTCTCTATAATCATAAACCTAGGAAAAACCAGGCCATACAGAGATAGGAGCTGAGGGGACATAGCGAGGTGTGACCAGAAGACAAGAGTGTGAGCCTTCTGTTATGCCTGGACAGGGCCACCAGAGGGCTCCTTGGTCTAGCGGTGACGCCAGCATCTGGGAAGATGCCCGTTGCCAGGCGGACCGTGGTCTAGCGGTAGCAAAAGGTGTCAAAGAACAACACCGGCTACTTAGCAGACCGGGAAAGGGAGTCTCCTTTTCCCCAGGGGAGTTTAGAGAAGACTCTGCTCTTCCACCTCTTGTGGAGGGCCTGACACCAGTCAGGCTTTCCTGCAGTTATCCGGAGGCCTAACGGTCTCCCTGTGATGGTGTGCTTCAGTGGTCTTGCTCCTAGTCTGCCTTCATGTTCTATCCTGTACACCTGGCTCTGCCTTCTACATAGCAGTAGTAAATTAGTGAAAGTACTAATAGTCTCTGATATGTAGAAATAATGGCATAAGCTGTCTTTCTCTTTGTCTTCTCTCTCTCTCTGCCTTGGCTGCCAGGCAGGGAAGGGCCCCCTGTCCAGTGGACACATGACCCATGTGACCTTACCTATCATTGGAGAAGACTCACATTCTTTACCCTGCCCCTTTTGCTTTGTATACAATAAATAACAGCGCAGCCAGACATTCAGGGCCACTACTGGTCTCCACGCATTGGTGGTAGTGGTCCCCCGGGCCCAGCTGCCTTTTCTTTTATCTCTTTGTCTTGTGTCTTTATTTCTACACTCTCTCATCACCGCACACAGGGAGAGACCCACCGACCCTGTGGGGCTGGTCCTTACAAGAACTGTAAGTCAATTGAACCTCTTTTCTTTGCAAATTACCCAGTCTCAGGTAGTTCTTTATTGCAATGCGATAACATATTAATACACCATGATTTATGTATCTGGCAAACTGTTCTTTAGTAATTAAGAGAAAACAAAGACATTCTCAAAGGAAAACTAAAAGAATTTGTTTCTAGCAGCTGTACCTTTAATGTTGGCTAAAGAAAATATTTCAAACCAAAAGGAAATAATAAAAGGAAGAATTTTGGAGCATCAGTGGGGAAGAAGGAATAACAAAATAAGCAGAAATATGAATATATACAACAGAGTATTCTTTTCCTCTGGAGTTTTAGAATTCATATTTGATGATGAGATAAAATTCATGATGCCATCTGATAAGGTAATGATATTTAAAAGTGGGGATAAAAGTATCTAAATGAACATGAAGTTTTCAGTTTACTCAAAGTGGTAAAATATTGATGTCAGTAGTCTATGATAAGTCACATATGTATATTTTAATACCCTAAACAACCATTATGAAAACTATACAAATAGATTCACTCATAAACACTATACATAAATCAACATGGAATCCTTAAAAAAGTTTAATTAACCCAGAGGAAGGCCAGAAAAATGAGAACCAGACGAAAAAAAAGAAAACAAGTAATGAAATGGCAGACTTAAGTGTTAACATATAAATAATTATCTTTGGGGGGAGGGACAGCATTAGGAGATATATCTAATGCTAAATGACGTGTTAATGGGTGCAGCAAACCAACATGGACATGGATACATATGTAACAAACCTGCACATTGTGCACATGTACCCTAAAACCTAAAGTATAATAATAAAATAAAATAAAAAAAGAAAGATAAAATAAAAAAAAATTATCTTTAAAGTAAATTGCCTAAATGCACTAATCAAGACATAGAGATAGGCAGAGTAGATTGAAAAACAAAAAAAGTATACTCAACTGTATGCTGTTTATAAGAAGCTCACTTCAAATTCAACAGCATAGGTAGGTTGAAAGTAAAAGGGTGGTCTTATGGGTTGAATTCTGTCTCCCAATAAGATAGGTTGAAGTTCTAAACCTCAGAACCTAAACCTATGCATGCAACCTTATTTGGAAACAGTGTATTTTCACATGTAATCAAGTGAAGGTGAAGGCATACTTGATTAGGGTGAACCTTAATCCGATGACTGGTGTTCTCACAAGTAGAAGGAAGTTTAGACACAGGCACACACAGTAGGAGGCCATGTGAGGTGAAGCAGAGATTGGAGTGATATATCTACAATCCAGGGAACACCGAGGATTGCCAGAAAACAACAAATCTAAAAGAGGCAAGTAAGAGCTCTTCCCTAGAACTTTCATAAAGAACACAGCCCTGCTAACACCTTGATTTTAGACTTGTAGAGTATGTCTATATCTATAAGAGTGTAAGTTTTCTTGTTTAAAGTCACTCAATCTGTAGTATTTAGTTATGGCAGCTCTAGAAAACTAACAACACACAATGCAAACATTAATCAAAAAAAGGCAGAAGAAGCTATACTAATATCTGTCAAAGTAGACGTCAGGACAAAGAAAATTACTAGAGACACAGATGGCATTTCGTAAAAGTAAAATAATCTACCATAAAGACATAATGATCGCATGTGTATATACCAAACAAGAGCCTCAAAATGTAAGAAACAAAACTAATGGAAATAAAAGAAGAAATAGACAAATCCACAATTATACTGGGAAACTTCAATACATTCTCTCAGAACTGATATAATTACTAAGCAGAAAATCAGCAAGGATATAGAAGTACCAAACATGATCAACCAACAGTACGTAATTGGCATATACAATGCTCCATAAAACAGCAAAATACATTATTTTCAAATGTCTGTGGAAAATTCACCAAGATAGAACATACTCTGGGTCACAAAACAAATCTTAACAAACTTAAAATAACTGAAATTATACAGAAAGTAATACATTCAAACAAAAACATTGATAAAGGAAAGACAACAGAAAAGTCTTTAGACACATGGAAATTAAATGACACAAGCCTATAAGCTGTGATTAAAGAGGAGGCTTTTATGCAAAAAACACACAAAATTAAATGAAATGAAAATATAGCATGTTGAAATACGTCAAAATGGAAATAAAAATTAATAGCACTTAATGATTACATTAGAAATGAAGTTTTCAAATAAAAAAATCAAAATTTCTACCTCAAAAACCAAGTAAGACAACAAAAAAAATCAAAGCAAGCAGAGAAAAAGAAATAATGTAAATCAGAGTAGCAGTCAATAAAATTATAATGAGACAAAATTAATGAAACCAAAAGTTGATTCATCAAACAAAATAAAGCTGATAAGCCTCTAGAAAGATTTATACAAGTTAAAAGGGAGGGTGGTTCCAAAATGGATGAATAGGAACAGCTCCAGTCTACAGCTCACAGTGTGAGCTATGCAGGAGACGGGTGATTTCTGAATTTCCAACTAAGCTACTGGGTTCATCTCACTGGAGCTTGTCAGACAGTGGGTGCAGGATAGTGGGTGCAGTGCACCGAGCATGAGCCAAAGCAGGGTGAGGCATCGCCTCACCCAGGAAGTGCAAGGGGTCAGGGAATTCCCTTTCCTAGCCAAGCAAAGCTGTGACAGAAAGCACCTAGAAAGTCCGGTCACTCCGACACTAATACTGAGCTTTTCCAATGGTCATAGCAAACGGCACACCAGGAGATTATATCCCATGCCTGGCTCACAGGGTCCTATGCCCACGGAGCCTTGCTGATTGCTAGCACAGCAGTCTGAGATCGAACTGCAAGGCAATACCGAGGCTGGGGGAGGGGTGCCCAACATTGCTGAGGCTTGAGTAGGTAAACAAAGCGGCCAGGCAGCTCGAACTGGGTGGAGCCCACTGCAGCTCGAGGAGGGCTGCCTGCCTCTGTAGACTCCACCTCTGGGGGCAGGGCATAGCTGAACAAAAGGTAGCAGAAACCTCTGGAGACTTAAATGGCCCTGTCTGACAGCTTTGAAGAGAGTAGTGGTTCTCCCAGCACGGAGTTTCAGATCTGAGAATAGACAGACTGCCTCCTCAAGTGGGTCCCTGACCCCCGACTAGCCTAACTGGGATGCACCCTCCAGTAGGGGCAGACTGACACCTCACACAGCCGGGTACTCCTCTGAGACGAAACTTCCAGAGGAACGATCAGGCAGCAATATTTGCAGTTCAACAATATTTGCTATTCTGCAGCCTCTGCTGCTGATACCCAGGCAAACAGGGTCTGGAATGGACCTCCAGCAAACTCCAACAGACCTGCAGCTGAGGGTCCTGACTGTTACAAGGAAAAGTAACAGACAGAAAGGACTTCTGCAACAAAACCCCATCTGTACGTCACCATTATCAAAGACCAACGGGAGATAAAACCACAAAGATGGGGAAAAAACAGAGCAGAAAAACTGAAAATTCTAAAAATCAGAGCGCTTCTCTTCCAAAGGAACGCAGCCCCTCACCACCAACAGAACAAAGCTGGATGGAGAATGACTTTGAGGAGTTGAGAGAAGAAGGCTTCAGACGATCAAACTTCTCTGAGCTAAAGGAGGAAGTTCAAACCCATCTCAAAGAAGTTAAAAATCTTGAAAAAAGTTTAGACAAATGGCTAACTAGAATAACCAATGCAGAGAAGTCCTTAAAGGACCTGGTGGAGCTGAAAACCA
>NW_026654088.1:0-9888 GCF_009828535.3 Hylobates moloch
TTCTTTCTGTTCTCTGGATTCAACTAACTGGTTTGAAGCTTACTTTTGATTGAGCAGTTCTGAAACTCTCTTTCTGTAGAAACTGCAAGGGGACATTTCGAGCGCCATGTGGCCTATGCTGGAAAAAATAATATCTTCAAATAAAAGCTGCACAGAAGAATTCTGTGAAACATATTTCTCTTCGGGGAATTCAACTAACAGGGTTGAAACTTCTTTTGATTGAGCAGTTCTTAAACACTCTTTCTGTAGAAACTGCAAAGGGACATTCAGAGCGCTAATGGGCCTATAGTGGAAAAAGGAATATCTTCAAATGAAAACTGCACAGAAGCATTCTGTGCAACTTCTTTCTGTTCTGTGCATTCAACTAACAGAGTTGAAGCTTACATTTGATTGAGCAGTTCTGAAACACTCTTTCTGTAGAAACTGCCAGGGGACATAAGGAGCACTATGGGTCGTATAGTGGAAAAAGGAATGTCTACAAATAAAAACTACACAGAAGCATTCTGTGAAACTTCTTTCTGTTCTGTGCATTCAACTAACGGAGTTGAAGCTTACTTATGATAGAGCAGTTTTGACACACTCTTTCTGTAGAAACTGCAAGGGGACAGTCGGAGCGCTAAGGGGCCTATAGTGGAAAAAGGAATATCTTCAAATAAAAACTACACAGAAGCATTCTGTTAAACTTCTTCCTGTTCTGTGCGTTCAATTAACAGAGTTGAAGCTTACTGTTGATAGAGCAGTTCTGAAACACTCTTTCTGTAGAAACTGAAAGTGGACATTCTGAGCGCTTAGGGGCTTAAAGTGGAAAAAGGAATATCTTTAAATAAAAACTACACAGAAGCCTTCTGTGAAACTTCTCTCTGTTCTGTGCATTCAACTAACAGAGTTGAAGCTTACTTTTGATAGAGCAGTTATGAAACACTCTTTCTGTAGAAACGGCAAAAGGAAATTCAGAGCGCTATGGGGCCTATAGTGGAAAAAGGAATATCTTCAAACAAAAACTACACAGACGCATTGTGTGAAACTTCTTTCTCTTCTGTGCATTCAACTGACGGAGTTGAATCTTACTTTTGATAGAGCAGTTATGAAACACTCTTTCTGTAGAAACTGCAAGGGGACATTCTGAGCGCTAAGGAGGCAACAGAGGAAAAAGGAACATCTTCAAATAAAAACTACACAGAAGCATTCTGTGATATTTCTTTCTATTCTGTTCATTCAACTAACAGAGTTGAAGCTTACTTTTCATAGCGCAGTTATGAAACACACTATTTGTAGAAACTGCAAGAGGACAATCTGAGTGCTAAGAGGCCTAAAGTGGAAAAAGGAATATCTTCAAATTAAAACTACACCGAAGAATTCTGTGAAACTTCTTTCTGTTCTGTGCATTCAACTAACAGAGTTGAAGCTTAGTTTTGATAGAGCAGTTTTGAAACACTCTTTCTGTAGAAATTGCAAGTAGATACTGTGAGTGCAGATGGGCTTATAGGGGAAAAAGGAATATCTTCAAATAAAAACTACACAGAAGCTTTCTTTGAAACTTCTTTCTGTTCTGTGGATTAAACTACCAGAGTTTAAGCTTACTTTTGATTGAGCAGTTTTGAAACACTGCTTCTGTAGAAACTGAATGGGGACATTCGGAGCACAAAGCGGCCTATAGTGGAAAAAGGAATATCTTCAAATAAAAACTACACAGTAGCATTCTGTGAAACTTCTTTCTATTCTGTGCATTCAACTAACAGAGTTGAAGCTTACGTTTGATAGAGCAGTTATGAAACACTCTTTCTGTAGAAACTGCAAGGGGACATTGTGAGCACTAAAGGGACTACAGTGGAAAAAGGAGTATCCTCAAAAAGAAACTAATCAGAAGCGCTCTGTGAAATTTTTTTCTGTTCTGTGCATTTAATTAACAGAGTTGAAGCTTACTTTTGATAGATCTGTTATGAAACAAACTTTCTGTGGAAACTGAAAGTGGACATTCTGAGCGCTAAGGGGCTTATAGTGGAAAAAGTAATATCTTCAAATAAAAACTACACAGAAGCATTTTGTGAAACTTCTTTCTGTTCTCTGCATTCAACTAGCAGAGTTAAAGCTTACTTTTGATTGAGCAGTTCTGAAACACTCTTTCTGTAGAAACTGCAAGGAGACATTGGGAGCGCTAAGTGGCATATACTGGAAAAATAAATGTCTTCAAATAAAAACTGCACAGAAGAATTCTGTGAAACTTCTTTCTTTTCGGGGCATTCAACTAACAGGGTTGAACCTGCTTTTTATTGAGCAGTTCTGAAACACTCTTTCTGTAGAGACTGCAAGGGGACATTCTGAGCGCTAAGGGACTACAGTGGAAAAAGGAATATCTTCAAATAAAAACTACTCAGAAGCATTCTGTGAAACTTCTTTCTGTTCTGTGCATTCAATTAACAGAGTTGAAGCTTACTTTTCATAGAGAAGTTATGAAACACTCTTTCTGTAGAAACTGCAAGGGGATATTCGGAGCGCTATGGGGCTATAGTGGAAAAAGGAATATATTCACATAAAAACTACACAGAAGCAATCTGTTAATCTTCTTCCTGTTCTGTTCATTCAATTAACAGAGTTGAAGCTTACTTTTGATAGAGCAGTTCTGAAACACTCTTTCTGTAGAAACTGCAAGTGGACATTCGGAGCGCTTTGGGGCTTATAGTAGAAAAAGGAATATCTTCAAATAAAAACTACACAGAAGCATTCTGTGAAACTTCTTTCTGTTCTGTGCATTCATCTAACAGAGTTGAAGCTTACGTTAGATAGAGCAGTTTTGAAACACTCTTTCAGTAGAAACTGCAAGGGGACATTCTGTGCACAAAGGGGACTACAGGGGAAAAAGGAATATCTTCAAATAAAAACTACACAGAAGCATTCTATGAAACTTCTTTCTTTTCTGTGGATTCAACTATCAGATTTGAAGCTTACTTTTGGCAGAGCAGTTATGAAACACACTTTCTGTAGAAACTGCAAGAGGACATTCTGAGCGCTAAGGGGCTTATAGTGGAAAAAGGAATATCTTCAAATAAAAACTACACAGAAGCATTCTGTGAAACTTCTTTCTGTTCATTGCATTCAACTAACAGGTTTGAAGCTTACTTTTGATAGAGCAGTTATGAAGCACTCTTTCTGTAGAAACGGCAGGTGGACATTCTGAGCGCTAAGAGGCTTATAGTGGAAAAAGGAATGTCTTCAAATAAAAACTACACAGAAGCATTTTGTGAACCTTCTTTCTGTTCGGGGCATTCAACTAACAGGGGTGTTACTCCTTTTGATTGAGCAGTTCTGAAACACTCTTTCTATAGAAACTGCAAAGTGACATTCCGAGCGCTAAGGGGCATATAATGGAAAAAGGAATATCTTCAAATGAAAACTGCACAGAAGCACTCTGTGAAACTTCTTTCTCTTCTGTGCATTCAACTAAAAGAGTTGAAGCTTACTTTTGATTGAGCAGTTCTGAAACACTATTTCTGTAGAAACTGCAAGGGGACATTCTGAGCGCTAAGGGGCTTATAGTGGAAAAAGGAGTATCTTCAAATAAAAACTACTCCGAAGCATTCTGTGAAACTTCTTTCTGTTCTCTGGATTCAACTAACAGGTTTGAAACTTAGTTTTGATTGAGCAGTTCTGAAACACTCGTTCTGTAGAAACTGCAAGGGGACATTTGGAGCGCTATGTGGCCTATGCTGGAAAAATTAATAGCTTCAAATAAAAACTCCAGAGAAGAATTCTGTGAAACTTCTTTCTGTTCGGGGCATTCAACTAACGGGTTTGAACCTTCTTTTGATTGAGCAGTTCTGAAACACTCTTTCTGTAGTAACTGCAAAGGGACATTCGGTGTGCTAAGGGGCCTATAGTGGAAAAAGGACTATCTTAAATGAAAACTGCACAGAATCATTCTGTGAAACTCCTTTCTGTTCTGTGCATTCAACTAACAGAGTTGAAGCTTACTTTTGATTGAGCAGTTCTGAAACACTCTTTCTGTAGAAACTGCAAGGGGACATTCGGAGCGCTAAGGGGCCTATAGTGGAACAAGGAATATCTTCAAATAAAAACTACACAGAAGCATTCTGTGTAAGTTCTTTCTGTTCTGTGCATTCAACAGAATTGAAGCTTACTTTTGATAGAGCAGTTCTGAAACACTATTTCTGTAGAAAATGCAAGTGGACATACTGAGCGGTAAGGGGCTTATTGTGGAAAAAGGTATATCTTCAAATAAAAACTACACAAAAGCATTCTGTGACACTTCTTTCTGTTCTGTGCATTCAACTAACAGAGTTGAAGCTCACTTTTGATAGAGCAGTTATGAAACACACTTTTTGTAGAAACTGCAAGGGGCAATCTGAGTGCTAAGAGGCCTAAAGTGGAAAAAGGAATATATTCAAATTAAAACTACACAGAATCATTCTGTGAAAATTCTTTCTGTTCTGTGCATTCAACTAACAGAGGTCACGCTTAGTTTTGATAGAGCAGTTCTGAAACACTACTTCTGTAGAAACTGCAAGTGGATATTCTGAGCGCAGAAGGGCTTATAGGGGAAAAAGGAATATCTTCAAACAAAAACTACACAGAAGCATTCTTTGAAACTTCTTTCTGTTCTGTGCATTCAACTAACAGAGTTGAAGCTTACGTTTGATAGAGCAGATTTGAAACACTCTTTCTGTAGAAACTGCAAGAGGACATTCTGAGAACTAAGGGGACTACAGTGGAAAAAGGAGTATCTTCAAAAAAAAACTACTCAGAAGCATTCTGTGAAATTTTTTTCTGTTCTATGCATTTACCTAACAGAGATGACGCTTACTTTTGATTCCGCACTTCCGAAACACTCTTTCTGTAGAAACTGCAAAGGGACATTCGGAGCGCTAAGTGGCATATAGTGGAAAATAAATATCGTTAAATAAAAACTGCACAGAAGAATTCTGTGAAACTTCTTTCTTTTCGGGGCATTCAACTAACAGGTTTGAACCTGCTTTTTATTGAGCAGTTCTGAAACACTCTTTCTGTAGAAACTGCAAGGGGACATTCTGAGCGCTAAGGGGAGTACAGTGGAAAAAGGAATATCTTCAAATAAAAACTACTCAGAATCATTCTGTGAAACTTCTTTCTGTTCTGTGCATTCAACTAACAGAGTTGAAACTTACTTTGGATAGAGCAGTTATGAAGCACTCTTTCTGTAGAAACAGCAAGGGGACATTCGTAGCGCGAAGGGGCCTATAGTGGAAAAAGGAATATCTTCAAATAAAAACTACACAGAAGCATTCTGTGAAACTTCTTTCTGTTCTGTGCATTCAACTAACAGAGTTGAAGCTTACTTTTGATTGAGCAGTTCTGAAACACTCTTTCTGTAGAAACTGCAAGAGGACATTCGCAGCGCAAATGGGCCTATAGTGGAAAAAGGATTATCTTCAAATAAAAACTACACAGAAGCATTCTGTTAAACTTCTTTCGTTTCTGTGCATTCAACTAACAGAGATGAAGCTTACTTTTGATTGAGCAGTTCTGAAACAGTCTTTCTGTAGAAACTGCAAGGGGACATTCGGAGCGCTAAGTGGCATATACTGGAATAATAAATATCCTCAAATAAAAACCGCACAGAAGAATTCTGTGAAACTTCTTTCTTTTTGGGGCATTCAACTAACAGGGTTGAACCTGCTTTTTATTGAGCAGTTCTGCAACACTCTTTCTGTAGAAACTGCCAGGGGACATTCTGAGCGCTAAGAGGACTACAGTGGAAAAAGTACTATTTTCAAATAAAAACTACACAGAAGTATTCTCTGAACCTTCTTTCTGTCCTCTGCATTCAACTAACAGATTTGAAGCTTACTTTTGATAGAGCAGTTAAGAAATACTCTTTCTGTTGAAACTGCAAGGGGACATTCTGAGCGCTAAGTGGCCTTTGCTGGAAAAATTAATATCTTCAAATAAAACGTTCACAGAAGAACTCTGTGAAACTTCTTTCTGTTCTGTGCATTCAGCTAACAGAGTTGAGGCTTACTTTTGATGGAGCAGTTCTGGAACACTGTTTCTGAAGAAACTGCAAGGGGACATTCGGAGTACTAAGGGGCCTATAGTGGAAAAAGGAATGTCTACAAATAAAAACTACACAGAAACATTCTGTGAAACTTCATTCTATTCTGTGGATTCAACTAACGGAGTTGAAGCTTACTTTTGATAGAGCAGTTATGAAACACTCTTTCTGTAGAAACCGCAAGGGGACATTCGGAGCGCTTAAGAGGCCTATAGTGCAAAAAGGAATATCTTCAAATAAAAACTACATAGAAGCATTTTGTGAAACTTCTTTCTGTTCCCTGCATTCAACTAACAGAGTTGAAGCTTACTTTTGATTGAGGAGTTCTGAAACACTCTTTCTGTAGAAACTGCAAGGGGACATTTGGAGCGCTAAGTTGCATATACTGGAAAAATGAATATCTTCAAATAAAAACTGCACAGAAGAATTCTGTGAAACTTCTTTCTTTTCGGGGCATTCAACTAACAGGGCTGAACCTGCTTTTTATTGAGCAGTTCTGAAACACTCTTTCCGTAGGTACTGCAAGGGGACATTCTGAGGGCTAAGGGGACTACAGTGGAAAAAAGAATATTTTCAAATAAAAACTACTCAGAAGGATTCTGTGAATCTTCTTTCTGTTCTGTGCATTCAACTAACAGAGTTGAAGCATACTTTTGATAGAGCAGTTATGAAACACTCTTTCTTTAGAAACTGCAGGTCGACATTTGGAGCGCTAAGGAGCCTATAATGGAAAAAGGAACATCTTCCAATGAAAACTATATAGAAGCATTCTCTGAAACTTCTTTCTCTTCTGTGCATTCAACTAACAGTGTTGAAACTTACTTTTGATTCAGGAGTTCTGAAACACTCTTTCTGTAGAAACTGCAAATGGAAATTCTGAGCGCTATGGGCCGTATAGTGGAGAAAGGAACATCTTCAATAAAAACTACAGAGAAGCATTCTGTGAAACTTCTCTCTTTTCTGGGCATTCAACTAAGAGATTTGAAATTTACTTTTGATTGAACAGTTCTGAAACACTCTTTCTGTAGAAAATGCAAGTGGACACACAGAGCGCAAAGGAGCCTAGAGTGAAAAAAGGAATATCTTCAAATAAAAACTACAGAGAAGCAGTCTGTGAAACTGCTTTCGCTTCTGTGCATTCAACTAAAAGAGTTGAAGCTGGCTTTTGAATGAGCAGTTCTGAAACTCTCTTTCTGTAGAAACTGGAAGTGGACATTCGGAGCACTAAGGGGCCTATAGTGGAAAAAGGAACATTTTCCAATAAAAACAACACAGAAGCATTCTGTGAAACTTCTTTCTGTTGTGTGCATTCAACTAAGAGTGTTGATGCATACTTTTGATTGAGCAGTTCTGAAACACTCTTTCTGTAGAAACTGCAAGTGGACATTCAGAGGGCTAAGGGGCATTTAGTGAATAAAGGAATATCTTCCATTAAAAACTACACAGAAGCATTCTGTGAAACTACTTTCTGTTCTGTGCATTCAACCAATAGAGTTGAACATTACTTTTGATTCAGCAATTCTGAAACCCTCTTTCTGTGGAAACTGCAAGTGGACATTTGGAGCGCTAAGGGGCCTATAGTGGAAAAAGGAATATCTTCAAATAAAAACTACACAGAAGCATTCTGTGAAACTACTCTCTCTTCTGTGCATTCAACTAACAGAGTTGAAGCTTGCTTTTGATTCAGCAGTTCTGAAACTCTCTTTCTGTAGAAACTGCTAGTGGACATTCGGAGCACTAAGGGGTCTATAGTGGAAAAAGGAACATTTTCCAATAAAAACAACACAGAAGCATTCTGTGAAACTTCTTTCTGTTCTGTGCATTCAACTAAGAGTGTTGAAGCATACTTTTGATTCAGCAGTTCTCAAACTCTCTTTCTGTAGAAACTGCAAGTGGACATTCCGAGCGCTAAGGGGCCTATAGTGGAAAAAGGAATATCTTCAAATAAAAACTACAGAGAAGAATTCTGTGAAACTTCTTTCGGTTCTGTGAATTCAAATAACAGAGTTGAAGCTTGCTTTTTTTGAGCAGTTCTGAAACTGTCTTTCTGTAGAAACTGCAAGTGGACATATAGAGCGCTAAGCGGCCTATAGTGGAAATAGGAATATCTTCCATTAAAAACTACACGGAAGCATTCTGTGAAACTTCTTTCTGCTCTGTGCTTTCAACTAACAGAGTTGAAGCTTACGTTTGACAGAGCAGTTATGAAACACTCTTTCTGTAGAAACTGAAAGTGGACATTCTGAGCGCTAAGGGTCTTATAGTGAAAAAAGGAATATCTTCAAATAAAAACTACACAGAAGGGTTCTGTGAAACTTCTTTCTGTTCTCTGGATTCAACTAACAGGTTTGAATCTTACTTTTGATTGAGCAGTTCTGAAACACTCTTTCTGTAGAAACTGCATGGGACATTTTGTGCGCTAAGTGGCCTATGTTGGAAAAATTAATATCTTCAAATAAAAACTGCACAGAAGTATTCTGTGAAACTTCTTTCTTTTGGGGGCATTCAACTAACAGGTTTGAACCTTCTTTTGATTGAGCAGTTCTGAAACACTCTTTCTGTAGAAACTGCAAAGGGACATTCCGAGCGCTAAGGGGCCTATAGTGGAAAAAGGAATATCTTTAAATGAAAACTGCACAGAAGCATTCTGTGAAACTTCTCTCTGTTCTGGGCATTCAACTATCAGAGTTGAAGCTTACTTTTGATTGAGCAGTTCTGAAACATTGTTTCTGTAGAAACTGCAAGGGGACAGTTGGAGAACTAAGGGGCCTATTGGGGAAAAAGGAATATCTTCATATAAAAACTACACAGAATCATTCTGTGAAACTTCTTTCTGTTCTGTGCATTTAACTAACGGAGTTGAAGCGTACTTTTGATAGAGCAGTTATGAAACACTCTTTCTGTAGAAAATGCAAGGGGACATTCTGAGCGCTAACGTGCCAACAGTGGAAAAAGGAACATCTTCAAATAAAAAGTACACAGAAGCATTCTGTGAAACTTCTTTCTCTGCTGTTCATTCAACTAACAGAGTTGAAGCTTACTTTTGATAGAGCAGTTCTGAAACACTCTTTCTGTAGAAACTGCAAGTGGACATTCTTAGCACGAAGGGGCTTATAGTGGAAAAGGTATATCTTCAAATAAAAAATACACAGAAGCATTCTGTGAAACTTCTTCCTGTTCTGTGCATTCAATTAACAGAGTTGAGGCTTACTTTTGATTCAGCAGTTCTGAAACACTCTTTCTGTAGAAACTGCCAGGGTACATACGGAGCTCTAAGGGCCTAGAGTGGAAAAAGGAATATCTTCAAATAAAAACGACACAGAAGCATTCTGTGAAACTTCTTTCTGTTCTGTGCATCCAAATAACAGAGTAGAAGCTTACGTTTGATAGAGCAGTTATGAAACACTCTTTCTGTAGAAACTGCAAGGGGACAGGTTGAGCACTAAGGGGACTACAGGGGAAAACGGAATATCTTCAAATAAAAAGTACACAGAAGCATTTTGTGAAACTTCTTTCTGTTCTCTGTATTCAACTAACATAGTTTGAGCTTATTTTTGATTGAGGAGTTCTGAAACACTCTTTCTGTAGAAACTTCAAGGGGACATTTGGAGCGAGAAGTGGCATATACTGGAAAAATACATATCTTCAAATAAAAACTGCCCAGAAGAATTCTGTGAAACTTCTTTCTTTTCGGGGCATTCAACTAACAGGGTAGAACCTGCTTTTTATTGAGCAGTTCTGGAACACTCTTTCTGTAGAAACTGCAAGGGGACATTCTGAGCGCTAATGGGCTTATAGTGGAAAAAGGAGTATCTTCAAATAAAAACTACTCAGAAGCATTC
>NW_026654089.1:0-4064 GCF_009828535.3 Hylobates moloch
GAATGGAATGGAATGGAATGGAATGGAATGGAATGGAATGGAATGGATGGAATGGAATGGAATGGAATGGAATGGAATGGAATGGAATGGAAAGCAATGCAATGGAATGGAATGGAATGGAATGGAATGGAATGGAATGGAATGCAATGGAATGGAATGGAATGAAATGGAACGGAATGGAATGAAGTGGAATGGAATGGTATGGAAAGGAATGGAATGGAAAAAAGTGCGGTGGAGTGCAGTGGAGTGGAATGGAGAAGAAAGGAAGGGAGTAGAGTTGAGTGGAATGGAATGGGATGGAATGTGATGAAATGGAATGAAATGCAATGGAATGGAATTGAATGGAGTGGATTGCAATGGAGGCAAATAGGAAGGAAAGGAATGCAGTGGTTTGGAGAGGAGTGGGGTGCAGAAGAGTGGATTTGCATGGAATGGAATGGAATGAAATGAATATAAAAAAGTGCACTGCAGATTAGTGGAGTGGAATGGAGAAGAAAGGAATGGGGTCGAGTAGAGTAGAATGGAGTGAAGTGGAATGGAATGGAAGATAACTGAATGGAATGGAATGGAATAGAATGGAATGCAATGGAATGGAAAGATGGAATGGAATGGAATGGAATGGAATGGAATGGAATGGAATGGAATGGAAAAAAGTGCAGTGGAGAGCAGTGGAGTGGAATGCAGAAGAAAGGAAGGGAGAGGATTTGAGTGGAATGGACTGGAATGGAATGGGATGAAATGGAATGGAATGCAATAGAATCTAATTGAGTGGAGTGGATTGGAATGGAGATGAATGCGAAGGAATGGAATGCAGTGGTGTGCAGAGAGTAGAGGGCAGAAGAGTGGATTTAAATTGAATGAAATGGAAAGGAATGGATAGGATTATAGTGGAGTGGATTCAAGTGGGATAGATTTGAATGGAATGGAATGAATGGAAAAAATTGCAGTGGAATGTAGTGGAGTGGAAGGGAGAATAATGGAGGCAGTGGACTGGAGTGGAATAGAATGGAATGGAATGGAATGGAATGGAATGGAATGGAATGGTCTGGAATGGTCTGGAATGAAGCTGAATGGGAAGGAAAGGATTGCAGTGGAGTGGGGAGGAGTATAGTGGAGAAGACTGTATTTGAATTGAATGGACTGGATAGGAATGGATTGGAGTGGGGTTGAGTGGATTCAAGTGGGAAAGAATGGAATGCAATGCAAAGAATGGAAAAAAGTGCAGTGGAGTGTAGTGGAGTAGAAGTGAGAAGAAAGGAGGCAGTGGAGTGCAATGGAATGGAATTGAATGGAATGGTCTGGAATGAAGCTGCATGGGAAGGAATGAATTGAAGTGTAGTGGAGAGGAGTGGAGTGGAGAAGAGTGGATTTGAATTGAATGGAATGGATTGCAATGGAACGGGATGGAAAGTAGTGAAATGCCGTGGATTGAAGTGGAGTGGATTGCAGTAGAATGGAATGGAAATTAATGGAATAGAATGGAATACAATTTAACAGAATGAAAACGAATGTAATGGAGTGGAGTGTGGTCGATGGGAGTGGAATGCAAAGGAATGGAATGGAGTGGAGTGGAGTGGATTGCAATGGAGGGGAGTAGAGTGGATTGGAATGGAGGGGAGTAGAATGGATTCAGGAGCAATAGCATGGTATGCAATGGAATGCAGTGGATTGGAGTGGAGTTGCATGGAGGGAAATGGAATGGACTGGAATGAAATGGAATGGAATGGAATCGAATGGAGTGGAATGGAATTGAATGGAGTGGATTGGAATGGAACGCAATGGAACAGAATGAAAAAGATGCAGTGGAGTGCAGTGGAGTGGAATGGAAAAGAAAGGAAGTGAGTGGAATGGAATGGAATTGAATGGAATAAAATGAAATCGAATGGAGTGGATACGAATGGACACGAATGGGAACGAATGGAATACAGTGGTGTGGATAGGAGTGGAGTGAAGAAGAGTGGATTTGAAATGAATGGAATGGAAGGGAATGGATTGGAGTGGAGTGGATTCTAGTGGAAAAGAATGAAATGGAATGGAATGGAATGGAATGGAATGGAATGGAATGGAATGGAATGGAATGGAATGGAATGGAATGGGTTGGAATGGAATGGAATGGGTTGGAATGGAATGGAATGGAATTAAACGGAATGCAAAGAATGGAAAAAAGTACAGTGGAGTGTAGTGGAGTGGAATGGAGAAGAAAGGAAGGGAGAGGAGTTGGGTGGAATGGAGTGGAATGGAATGCAGTGGACTGGAATGTAGTTGAATGGGAAGGAATGGAATTCAGTGGACTGGAGAAAAGTTCAGTGAAGAAGTGTCGATTTGAATTGAATGGAATGCAATGGAATGGATGGGAGTGGAGTGGAGGGGACTAGAGGGGAGAAGAGTGGATTTGAATTGAATGGAATGGATTGGAGTGGGGTGGAGTGCATTCTACTGGAAGAGAATGGAATGGAATGGAATTGATTGCAATGGAATGAAATGGAATCAAATGGAAAGAAATGGAAAGGAATGGAATGAAAGGAAAAAAGTGAAGTGGAGTGGAGTGGAATGGCAAAGAAAGGAAGGGAGTGGAGTTGGGAGGAAAGGAGTGGAATGGAATGGAATTGAATGGAATGGAGTGAACTGGAATGGAGTTCAATGGGAAGAAATGGAAAGCAGTGGACTGGAGAGGAGTGGAGTGGAGAAGTGGATTTGAATGGAATGGAATGGAATGGATTGGAGGGGAGTGGAGAGGAGTGGAGGGAAGAAGTGGATTTGAATTGAATGTAATGGAATGGAATGGATTGGAGTGGAGGGGAGTATATTCTAGTGGAAAAGATCGGAATAAAATGGAATGGATTGGAATGGAATGGAATGGAATGGAATGGAATGGAATGGAATGGAACGGAATGCAGTGGACTTTAATGGAGGTGAACGGGAAGGAATGGAAAGCAGTGGAGTGGAGAAGACTGGATTGGAATTGAATGTAATGTAACGGATTGGATTGGAGTGGAGTGGTGAGGAGTGGAGTGGAGAAGAGTGGATTTGAATTGAATATAATGGAATGGAGTGGAGAGGAGAGGACTCTAGTGGAAAAGAATGGAATGGAATTGAATGGAAAGGAATGGAAGGAAACGAATGGAATGGAATGGAATGGAATGGAATGGAATGGAATGCAATGCAATGGAATGGAATGTCAAGGAACGGAATTGAATGCAATGCAATCGAATGCAACGGAATGGAATGGAATGGAAAGGAATGGTATGGAAAAATATGCAATGGACAGCAATGGAGAGGAATGCAGAAGAAAGGAAGGGACTGGAGTTGAGTGGAATGGAGTGGAATGGAATGGGATAAAATGGAATGGAATGCAATGGAAAGGAATTGAATGGAGTGGATTGGAATGGAGGCGAATGGGAAGGAAAATAATGCACTGGTGTAAAGAGAGTAGAGTGCAGAAGAGTGGATTTGAATTGAATGGAATGAAAGGAACGGATTGGATTGGAGTGGAGTGGATTCAAGAGGGAAAGAATGGAATGGAATGGAAAGGAATGGAATGGAAGGGAATGGAATGGAATGGATTGACAGGAAAAAAGTGCAGTGGAGTGTAGTGGAGTTGAAGGGAGAAGAAAGGAGGCAGTGTAGTGGAATGGAATGGAATGGAATGCTCTGCAATGGAGCTGAAATGGAAGCAATGGATTGCAATGGAGTGGATAGGAGTGGATTGGAGAAGAGTGGATTGGAATTGAATGGAGTGGAATGGAATGGAATGGGATGGAATGGAATGAAATGCCGTGGATTGGAGTGGAGTGGATGGCAGCAGAATGGAATGGAATGGAATACAACGGAAAGGAATTAATAGGAATGTAATGGAATGTAATGGAATGGAGTGGAGTACATTGTATTGGAAATGAATGCAATGGAGTGCGGTGTGATGGAGTGGAGTGGAATGGGAAGGAATGGAATGGAGTGGAGTAGAGTGGAGTGGAATAAAGGGGAATAAATAGACTGGATTCAGATGCAATGGAACTGAACGGAATGGAATGGAATGGAATGGAATGGAATGGAATGGAATGGAATGG
>NW_026654089.1:4074-4245 GCF_009828535.3 Hylobates moloch
GGAATGGAATGGAATGGAATGGAATGGAATGGAATGGAATGGAATGGAATGGCATGCAATGCACTGGAATGGAGTGGAGTTGCGTGGACGGGAATGGAATGGAATGGAATGAAATGGATTGGAATGGAATGGAATGGAATGGAATGGAATGGAATGGAATGGAATGGAATG
>NW_026654089.1:4255-9143 GCF_009828535.3 Hylobates moloch
TGGAATGGAATGGAATGGAATGGAATGGAATGGAATGGAATGGAATGTGATAGAATGGAAAAAATGCAGTGGAGTGTAGTGGAGTGGAATGGAGAAGAAAAGAAGGGAGTGGAGTTGGGTGGAATGGAGTGGAATGGAATGGAATGGAATGCAATGAAATGGAAAGAAATTCAATGAAATGGAATGCAATGGAATGGAATGGAATGGAAAGGAATAGAGTGGAAAGGAGTGGACTTTAATAGAGGCGAATGGGAAGGAATGGAATGCAGTGGAGTGGAAAGGAGTGGAGTGGAGAAGAGTGGATTTGAATTGAATGTAATGAAATGGAATGGAATGGAGGGGAGTGGAGTGGATTCTAGTGTAAAAGAATGTAACGGAACTGAATGGAATGGAAGAGAATGGAATGGAAGGGAATGGAATGGAACGGAATGGAATGGAATGGAATGCAATGCAATGGAATAAAAAAATGGAATGGAATGCAATGCAATGCTTTGGAATGGAATGCAATGAATGGAATGGAATGCAATGGAATGGAATGGAAAGGGGTGGAATGGAATGCGATGGAACGGAATGGATTGGAATGGAATTGAATGGAATGGAATGGAATGAAAACACTGCAGTGGAGCGCAGTGGAGAGGAATGGAGAAGAAAGGAAGGGAATGGTGTGGTCTGGAAAGGAGTTGAATGGAATGGAATGAAATTGAATGGAAAGCAGTGGAGTGGATTGGAATGCAGGTGAATGGGAATCAATGGAATGGAGTGGTGTGGATAGGAGTGCAGTGCAGAAGAGTGGATTTGAAATGAATGGACTGGAAAGGAATGGATTGGAGTGGAGAGGAGTGGATTTTAGTGGAAAAGAAAAGAATGGAATGGAAAGGAATGGAATGGAATGGGTTGGAATGGAATGGAATGAAAAGGAATGGAAAGAATGGAAAAAAGTACAGTAGAGTGTAGTGGAGTGGAATGGAGAAGAAAGTAAAGGAGTGGAGTTGGGTGGAATGGAGTGGAATGGAATGGAATGCAGTGGACTGGAATGGAGTTGAATGGGAAGGAATGGAATTCAGTGGACTGGAGAGCAGTTCAGTTAAGAAGTGTGGATTTGAATTGAAAGGAATGGAATGGAATGGATTGGAGTGGAGTGGAGAAGAGTAGAGGGGAGAAGAGTTTATTGGAATTGAATGTAATGGAATGGAATGGATTGGAGTGGAGTGTATTCTACTGGAAGAGAACGGTATGGAATGGAATTGATTGGAATGGAATGAAATGGAATGAAAAAGAATGGAATGGAATGAAAGGAAAAAAGTGCAGTGGAGTGTAGTGGAGTGGAATGGCGAAGAAAGGAAGGGAGTGGAGTTGGGCGGAATGGAGCCGAATTGAATGGAATGGAGTGAATTGGAAGGGAGTTGAATGGGACAGAAAGGAAAACAGTGGACTGGAGAGGAGTGGAGTGGAGAAGTGTGGATTTGAATTGAATGGAATGGAATGGATTGGAAGGGGGAGTGGAAATGAGAAGAGCGGATTTGAATTGAATGGAATGGAATGGATTGGAGTGGAATGGAGCATATTGTAGTGGAAAAGATCGGAATGGAATGGAATGCATTGGAATGGAATGAAATGGAACGAAACGGAATTCAATGGAATGGAATGGAATGGAAAGAAATGGAATGCAATGGAGTGGAGTTTAATAGAGGCGAATGGGAAGGAATGGAATGCAGTAGACTGGAGAGGAGTGGAGTGCAGAAGAGTGGATTTGAATAGAAAGCAATGTAATGGATTAGATTGGAGTGGAGTGGAGAGGAGTGGAGTGGAGTGGATTTGAAATTAATGTAATGGAATGGAATGGATTGGAGGAGAGTGGACTAGATTCTAGTGGAAAATAATGGAATGGAATGGAATGGAATGGAATGGAATGGAATGGAATGGCATGCAATGCAATGGAATGGAATGGAATGCAATGGAATGCAATGGAACGGAACGGAATGCAATGGACAGGAATGGAATGGAATGGGGTGGAATGGAATGCAAAGGAATGGAAGGGATTGGAATGGAATTGAATGGAAAGGAATGGAATGAAAAAAGTGCAGTGGAGTGCAGTGGAGGGTAATGGAGAAGAAAGGAAGGGAGTGGTGTGGTGTGGAAAGGAGTTCAATGGAATGGAATGAAAGTGAAGGGAATGGAATGGAGTGGATTAGAATGCAGGTGAATGGGAATCAATGGAATGGAGCAGTGTGGAGAGGAGTTGAGTGCAGAAGAGTGGATTTGAATTGAATGGAATGAAAAGGAATCGATAAGAGTGGAGGGAAGAGGATTCTATTGGAATAGAATGGAATGGAAAGGAATGGAATTGAATGGCATGGAATGCAATGGAATGGAATGGAATGGAATGGAATGGAATGGAATGGAAGGGAATGGAATGGAATGGAATGGAAGGGAATGGAGTGTAATAGAATGGATTGGAATGGAAAAAAGTGCACACGAGTACAGTGGAGAGGAATGCAGAAGGAAGGGAGAGGTGTGGTGTGGAATGGAGTGGAATGGAATGGAATGGAATGCAATGGAATGGATTGGAATGGAATGGGATATAATGGAATGGAATGGATTGGAATGGCATGGAATGGAATAGAATGCAATGGAATGGATTTGAATGGAATGGGACATAATGGAATGGAAAGGAATGGCATGGAATGGAATGGAATGGAATGGAGTGGATTGGAATGGAGGCGAATGGGAAGGAATGCAATGCAGTGGAGTGGAGTGGAGTGGAGTGCGGAAGATTGGATTTGAATTGAATGGAACGGAATGGAATGAGACTGAATGGAATGGAATTGAATGGAATGAACATAAAAAATTTCAGCGGAGTGGAGTGGAGTGGAATGGAGAAGAAAGGAATGGAGTGGAGTGGAATGGAATGGAGTGGAGTGGAATGGAATGGAATGGAGTGGAATGGAGTGGATTGGAATGGAGGCAAATGGGAAGGAATGGAAGGCAGTGGTGTGGAGAGGAGTGGAGTGCAGCAGAGTGAATTTGAACTGCATGAAATGGAATGGAACAGAAAGGAATGGAATTGAATGGGATGACTTGAAATGAATATAAAAATTGCAGTGAAGGGTAGTGGAGTGGAATGGCAAAGAAAGGAAGGGAGTGGAGTGGAGAGGAATGGAATGGAATGAAATGGATAGGAATGGAACGGGATGGAATGGAATGGAATGGAATGGAACGGGATGGAATGGAATGGAATGGAATGGAATGGAGTGGAATGCAATGGAATGGAGTGGAAGGGAATGCAGGTGAATGGGAAGGAATGGAATTCAGAGGAGTGGAGTGAAGAAGAATGGACTCGGATGGAATTGAAGCGACTTGAATGGATTGGAGTTGAATGGAGTGGATTCTACTTTAAAAGAATGGAATGGAATGGAATGAAATGGAATGGAATCGAATGGAAAGGAATGGAATGCAATGGAATGCAAAGGAATGGATTTGAATGCAATGGAAAGAATGGAATGGAAAAAACTGCAGTGGAGTGCAGTGGTGTGTAATGGAGAAGAAAGGAAGGGAGTGGAGTTGAGTGGAATATAGTGAAATGCGATATTATGAAATGGAATGGAATGCAATGCAATGGAATTGAATGGAAGGATTGCAATGGAGGTGAAAGGGAAGGAAAGGAATGCAGTGGTGTGCAGAGAGTAGAATACAGAGGAATGGATTTGAATTGAATGAAATGGAAATGAATGGACTGGAGTGGATTCAAGTGGGAAAGAAGGGAATGGAATGGAATGGAATGGAATGCAATGGAATGGAATGGAATGGAATGGAATTGAATGAAATGGAATGCAATGTAATGTAATGCAGTGGAATGGAGTGGAGTTGCATGGAGTTGAATGGAATGGCATGAAATGGGATGGAATGGAATGGAATGGAATGGAATGGAATGGAATGCAATGAAACGCAATGAAAGGAACGGAATGGAATGGAATGAAATGGAGTGGAATGGAATGCACTGAATTGGAGTGGAGACGCGTGGAGGGGAATGGAGCGGAATAGAATGGGATGGGATGGGATGGAATGGAATGGAATGGAATGGAATGGAATGGAATGGAATGGAATGGGATGGAATGGAATAGAATTGAATGGAATGAAACAATGGAATGAATGGAATGGAATGGAATGCAATGGAATGGAGTAAAGAGCAGTGGAGTGCAGTTGAGTGGAAAGGAAAAGAATGGAAGGGAGTGGAGTGGAGGGGTATGGAGTGAAATGGAATGGAATGGAATGGAATACAATGGAATGGAACGTATTGAACTGCAATGGAGGCGAATGGGAAAAAATGGAATGCAGTGAAGTGGAGTGGAGAAGAGTAGATTTGAATGGAATGGAATGGAATGTTATGGAATGGAATGGAAGGGAAGGGAAGGGAAGGGAAGGGAAGGGAAGGGAAGGGAAGGGAAGGGAATGGAATGGAATGGAATGGAATGAAATGAAATGAAATGGAAGGCAATGGAATGGAATGGAACGGAGTGCAATGGAATGGAATGGAGTGTAATGGAATGGAATGGAACGGAATTGAATGGAATGGAGTGGAATGAATATAAAAAAGTACAGTGTAGTGTAGTGGAGTGGAATGGAGAAGAAAGGAATGGAGTGGAGTGGAGTGAAATGGAATGGAGTGGAATGGAATGGAATGGAATGGAATGGAATGGAATGGAATGGAGTGGACGGGAATGCTGGTGAATGGGAAGGAATGGAATGAAGAGGAGGTGAAAGGAGTAGAGTGGAGAAGAATGGATTTGAATTAAGTGGAAGGGAATGGAATGGATTTGTGTGGAATGGAGTGGATTCCAGTTTAAAAGAATGGAATGGAATGGAATGGAATGGAATGGAATGGAATGGA
>NW_026654089.1:9153-9882 GCF_009828535.3 Hylobates moloch
AAATGTGCAGAGGAGTACAGTGGAGTGGAATGGAGAAGAAAGGAATGTAGTGGAGTCGAGTGGAATGGAGTGGAATGGAATGGAATGGAATGGAATAGGATGGAATGGAATGGAATGGAGTGGATTGGAATGGAGGCGAAAGGAAGGAATGGAATGCAGTGGAGTGGAGAGGAGGGGAGTGCAGAAGAGTGGATATGTATAGAATGGAATGGAATGGAATGGAATGGAATGGAGAGGAGTGGAGTGGAATCTAGTTGAAATGAATGGAATGGAATGGTATGGAATGGAATGGAATGGAATGGAATGGAATGGAATGGAATGGAAAAAAGTGCAGTTGAGTGTTGTGGAGTGGAATGCTGAAGAAACGATAAGAGTGGAGTCGAGTGGAATGGGGTGGAAAGAATGGAATGGAGTGGAATGGAATGAAATGGATGGGAATTGAGTAGACTCGAATGAAGGGAATGAGAAGGAATGTAATTCAATGGATGGAGACCAGTGGAGGGGAGAAGAGTGGATTTCAATGAAATGGAAAGGAATGGAATGGATTGGAGTGAAGAGGAATGGATTATAGTGGAAAGAATGGAAATGAATGGTATGGAATGGAATGGATTTCAATAGAATGGAATGGAAATGAATGGAATAGAAAGAAATGTAATGGAATGGAATGGAGAAAAAGTGCAGTGGGGTGTAGTGGAGTGGAATGGATAAGAAAGGAAGGGAGTGCAGTGG
>NW_026654090.1:0-9875 GCF_009828535.3 Hylobates moloch
TCGTGGTGGTGACTCCCAGAAGATTCATTTTTATCAGCATGGTGACTCCCAGAAGCTTCATCATCATAGGGATGGTGATTCCTAGAAGCTTCATCATCAGGGTCGTGACTCCCAGAAGGTTCATCATGGCAGTGGTGAATCTCAGAA
The DNA here is from genome assembly GCF_009828535.3 of Hylobates moloch. NCBI lineage: Eukaryota > Metazoa > Chordata > Mammalia > Primates > Hylobatidae > Hylobates > Hylobates moloch. The sequence continues at coordinate 148 of NW_026654090.1, forward strand.
GCTTCATCATTGGGGTGGTGACCCTCAGAAGCTTCTTTATCATCGGAGAGGTGAATTCCTGAAGCTTCATCATCAGCTGGTGATTCCCAGAAACTTCATCATCGTTTTGGTGACTCCTAGAAGCTTCATCATCGGGTTGGTGAATCCCAGAAGCCTCATCGTCAGGGTGGTGACTCCCAGATGTTTCATCATTGTGGTGATGACTCCCAGAAGTTTCATCATCATCAGGGTGGTGATTCCCAGTAGTTGCATCATCGGGGTGGTGACTCCAAGAAACTTCATCATCATCAGGATTGTCACTCCCAGAAGCTTCATCATCATCAGGTTGGTGACTTCCATAAGCTTCATCATCATGTTGGTGACTCCCAGAATCTTCATCATCAGGATGGGGATTCACAGAAGCTTCATCATCGGGGTGGTGACTCCCAGAGGCTTCATCATCTGGCTGGTGAATCCCAGAATCTTCATCAGCGGGGTTGTGCCTCTCAGAAGCTTCATCATCATCGGAGTGTTGAATCTCAGAAGCTTCATAATCGGGGTGTTGACTCCCAGAAGATTCATCATCATTGGGGTGGTGACTCCCAGAAGCATCATCATTGGAGTGGTGCTTCACAAAATCTTCATGATCGGGGTGGCGACTCCCAGAAATTTCATCATTGGGGTGTTGATTCCCAGAAGCTTCATCATCTGGGTAGTGACTCCCAGAATCTTCATCGTTGGGATTTTGACTCCCAGAATCTTCATCATCGGGATGGTGAATCCCTGAATCTTCATCATCGGGGTGTCGAAACCCAGAAGTTTCATCATCGGGAAGGGGACTCCCAGAAGATTTATCATCGGGTTAGGGACTCCCAGAAGCTCCATGTTCATCTGGGTGGTGACTACCAGAATCTTCGTTATCAGGGAAGTGACTCATAGAAGCTTCATCATCATTGTGTTGACTCCCATAAGCTTCATCATCATCAGAGTGGTGACTCCCAGAATCTTCATCATTGGGTTGGTGAATCCCAGAAGTTTCTTCATCGGGGTGATGAATCCCAGCAGCTTCATCATCGGGTTGTTGACTCCCAGATGCTTCATCATCGAGTTGTTGAATCCCAGAAGCTACATCACCGGGTTGGTGACTCTCAGAAGTTTCATCATCATCGTGGGCGTGACTCTCAGAAACTTCATCATCGGGCTGGTGACTCCGAGAAGCTTCATCATCGGGGTTTTGAATCCAACAAATTTCATCATCAGGGTGGAGACTCCCAGAATTTTCATCATTGGTGTGGTGATTCCCAGAATTTTCATCATCAGGGTGGTGAATCCCAAAAACTTCATCATTCTAGTGGTTCTCGCAGAGGCTTCATCAACGGGTTCGTGATTCCCAGAAGCTTCATCATCCGGGTGGTGAATCCCAGAAACTTTATCATCGTGGTAGTCAGTCTCAGAAGCTTCATCATCAGGCTGGTGATTCCCAGAAGCTTCAAAATCGGCGTGGTGACTTCCAGAAGCTTCATCATTGGGGTAGTGACTCCCAGAAACTTCGTCATCAGGCTGTTGATTCTCTGAAGTTTCATCATCAGGGTGGTGACTCCTAGAAGCTTCATCATCAGGGTGGTGACTCCCAGAAGCTTTATTATCATCAGGGTGGTGATTCCCAGAAACTTCATGATCATCGAGGTGGTGTATACCAGCAGCTTCATCATCGGGGTGGTGATTACCTGAAGATTCATCATCAGGGTGGTGACTACCAGAAGCTTCATCATCGGGATGGTGACTCCCTGAGGCTTCAACATCAGGTTGGTGATTCCCAGAACATTCATCATCGGGGTGTTCAATCCCAGAAGATTCACCATCAGGGTGGTGCCTCCCAGAAGCTTCATCAACGGTGTGGTATTTCCCAGAAGCTTCGTCATTGGGGATGTGACTCCCAGAAGATTCATCATGGTGGTGGTGAATCCCAGAAGATTCATCATCGGAGTGGTGACTCTCAGAAGCTTTATCATCGTAGTGGTGAATCCTAGAGGCTTTATCATCGGTTTGGTGATTACCAGAAGCTTCATCATCCAGGTGGTGACTACCAGAAATGTCATCATCGTGGTGGTGCCTCTCAGAAGTTTCATCATAAGGGTGGTGACCCCCAGAAGCTTTATCATCGGTGTGGTGACTCCTAGAATTTTTATCATCATCGGGGAGGTGACTCCCAGAAGCTTCATCATCACTGGGGTGTTGAGCCCCAGCATCTTCATCATCGGGGTGGTGATTACCAAAAGCTTCATCATCGGGGTGGTGACTCTCAGAAGCTTCATAATCGGGGTGGTGATTCCCAGAGGCTTCATAATCAGGTTGGTGATTCCCAGAAGCTTCATCATCGGGGTGGTGACTCCCAGAAGCTTTATCATCGGGGTGCTGACTCCCAGAGGCTTCATCATTTTTGGGATGTGACTCCCAGAAACTTCATTATCATTGGGGTGGTGACTCTCAGAAGCTTCGTCATCGGGGTTGTGATTCCCAGAAGCTTCATCGTCGTGGTGGTGACACAAAGAAGCTTCATCATCGGGGTGGTGACTCCCAGAGGCTTCATCATCTGGGTGGAGACTCACAGAAGCCTCATCATCATCATGGGAGTGACTACCAGAAATTTCATAATCAGTGTGGTGACTCCAAGAAGCTTCATCATCATCTAGGTAGTGACTCCCAGAAACTTCGTCATCATTGGTGTGTTGACTCCCAGTAGTTTCTTCATCTTCGAGAGGGAGACTGTCAGAAGCTTCTTCATCATCGGGGTGGTGATTCCCAGAAGTTCATCATCGGGGTGGAGAATCCCAGAAGCTTCATCATCGGCGTGGTGACTCTCAGAGGCTTCGTCATCAGGATGGTGATTCCCAGAGGCTTCATTATTGGGTTGGTGACTCCCAGAAGCTTCATCATCGGGGTGTTGACTACCAGAAACTTCATCCTCGGGGTGGTGATTCTCAGAAGATTCATCATCGTAGTGGTGAATCCCAGAGGCTTCATCATCGGGGTGGTGATTCCCAGAAGCTTCATCATCGGGGAGGTGACTCCCAGAAGCATCATCATTGGGGTGGTCCTTCTCAATATCTTCATGATTGGGGTGTTGAGTCCCAGAAATTTCATCAGCGGGATGTTGATTCCCAGAAGATTCATCATCTGGGTATTGACTCCCAGAAGCTTCAGCATCAGGATTTTGACTCCCAGAAGCTTCATCATCGGGATGCTGAATCCCAGAATCTTCATCATCGGGGTGGTGAATCCCAGAAGCTTCATCATCCGGGTGAGAACACCCAGAAGCCTTATCATCGGGGTGGTGACTCCCAGAAGCTTCATCATCATCTGGGTGGTGACTCCCAGAATCTTCTTTATCGGGACGGTGACTCATAGAAGCTTCATCATCGTTGTGTTGAGTCCCAGAAGCTTCATCATCATCGGGTTGGTGGCTCCCAGAAGCTACATCATCACCGCAGTGATGACTCCCAGAATCTTCATCATCGGTATGGTGAATCCCAGAAGTTTCATCATCAGTTTGATGAATCCCAGAAGCTTCATCATCGGGTTAGTGACTCCCAGAGGCTTCATCTTCTGGCTGGTGAATCACAGAAACTTCATCATTGGGGTTGTGACTCGCAGAAGCTTCATCATCATTGGGGTGTTGAATCTCAGAAGCTTCATCATCATCGGGGTGGTGGCTCACAGAAGCTTCATCATCACCGCGGTGGTGACTCCCAGAATCTTTATCATTGAGGTGGTGAATCCCAGAAGTTTCTTCATAGGGGTGATGAATCCCAGCAGCTTCATCATCGGGTTGTTGACTCCAAGAGGCTTCATCATCGGGTTGTTGATTCCCAGAAGCTACATCATCATGGTGGTGACTCTCAGAAGTTTCATCATCATGGTGGTGACTCTCAGAAACTTCATCATTGTGGTGGTGATTCCGAGAAGCTTCATCATCAGGGTTTTGAATCCAAGAAGTTTCATCATCAGGATGGTGACTCCCAGAATTTTCATCATTGGGGTGGTGATTCCCAGAAGTTTCATCATCGGGATGGTGAATCCCAGAAATTTCATCATTGGGTTGTTGACTCCCAGAAGCTTCATCATCCTAGTGGTGTCTCCCAGAGGCTTCATCGTCGGGTTCGTGATTCCCAGAGGCTTCATCATCCGGGTGGTGAATCCCAGAAACTTTATCATGGTGGTGGTGAGTCTCAGAAGTTTCATCATCGGGGTGGTGATTCCCAGAAGCTTCACAATTGGCGTGGTGACTCCCAGAAGCTTCATCTTTGGGGTAGTGACTCCCAGAAACTTCATCATCAGGCTGTTGATTCTCAGAAGTTTCATCATCAGGGTGGTGACTCCCAGAAGGTTCATCATCAGGGTGGTGACTCCCAGAAGCTTTACTATCATCTGGGTAGTGATTCCCAGAAACTTCATGATCATCGGGGTGGTGAATACCAGCAGCTTCATCATTGGGGTGGTGATTACCTGAAGATTCATCATCGGCATGGTGACTACCAGAAGCTTCATCATCAGGGTTGTGACTCTTAGAAACTTTGTCATCGGAGTGGTGACTCACAGAACCATCATCATTGGAGTGATGTCTCCCAGAAGCTTCATCATCATCTGGGGAGTGACTCCTAAAAGCTTCATTATCATCAGAGTTGTGACTCAAAGAAGCTTCATCATCATCAGGGTGGTGCCTCCCAGAATCTTCATCATCATCGCGTTGGAGACTCCCAGAATATTCATCATCCATGTGGTGAATCCTAGAAGTTTCATCATCGCGGAGATGAATCCCAGAAGCTTCATCGTCGAGATGTTGAATCCCAGAAGCTTCATCTTTGGGGTGGTGACTCTCAGAAGCTTCATCATCATCGCGGTGGAGACTCCCAGAAGTTTCATCATCAGGGTGGTGATTCCAGAAACTTCATCATCATTGTGGTGACTCCCAGAAGCTCATCATCAGTGTGGTGACTCCAAAAGCTTCATCATCGTGTTGGTGAATCCCAGAAACTTCAGCATCCGGGTGGTGACTCCCAGAAGCTTCATCATCATCAGGGTGGAGACTCCCAGAAGCTTCGTCATCATTGGGGTGGTGACTCCCAAAAGATTCATCATCATCAGGGTGGTGACTCCCAGAAGCATCATGATCACGGTGGTGATTCCCAAAATCTTCATCATCGGGGTGTCAACTCCCAGAAGCTTCAGCATCGAGGTCATGATTCCCAGGAGCTTCATCACCGGGGTGGTGACTCCCAGAATCTTCATCATCGGTGTGTTGACCACCAGAAGCTTCATCATCGGTATGGTGAATCCCAGAATCTTCTTCATCAGGGTGGTGACTCCCAGAAGCTTCTTCATCTGTGTGGGGACTCCTGGAAGCTTCGTCATCGGGGTGGTGACTCACTGAACCTTCATCATTGGTGTTGTATCTCTCAGAAGCTTCGTCATCATTGGGGAGGTGACTCCTAGAAGCTTCATCATCATCAGGGAGTTGACTCTCAGAAACTTCATCATCATCTGGGTGGATACTCCCAGAATCTTCATCATCATCGTGGTGGTGACTCCCACAATCTTCATCATAGGATTGGTGAATCCTAGAACTTTCATCATCGGGGTGATGAATCCCAGAAGCTTCATCATTGCAGTGGTGATTCCCAGAAACTTCATCATCAGAGTGATGATTCCGAGCAGTTTCATCGTCGTGGTTTGGACTCCCAGAAGCTTCTTCATCTTCGGGTTGGTGACTCCCAGAAGCTTCATCATCATCGTGGTGGTTACTTCCAGAAGCTTCATCATCATCGGGGTGGTAATTCCCAGAAGCTTCATTATCATCCTGTTGGTGACTCCCAGAATCTTCATCATCATTGGGATTGTGACTCCCAGAAGCTTCATCATCATCAGGGTTGTGACTCCCAGAAGATTCAACTTCCTCGTGGTGGTGACTCCCAGAAGCATCATGATCAGAGTGGTGCTTCCCAAAATCTTCATCATAGGGGTGGTGACTCCCAGAAGTTTCATCATCGGGGTGGTGATTCCCAGACAATTCATCATCGGGGTGGTGACTCCCAGAAATTTCATCATCGGTGTGTTGACTCCCAGAAGCTTCATCATCGGGATGGTAAATCCCAGAATCTTCATCATCGGGGTGGTGACTCCCAGAAGCTTCGTCATCAGTGTGGGGACGCCCAGAATCCTCATCATCATGGTGGTGACTCCCAGAAGCTTCGTCATTGGGGTGGTGACTCACAGAACCTTTATCACTGGGGTGGTGTCTCCCAGAAGCTTCACCATCATTTGGGGCGTGAATCCTAGAAGCTACATCATCATCGGGGTGTTGACTCCCAGAAACTTCATAATCATAGGGGTGAACACTCACAGAATCTTCATCATCAACCCTGTGCTGACTCCTATAATCTTCATCATGGGATTGCTGAATCCTAGAACTTTCATCATTGGTGTGATGAATCCCAGAAGCTTCTTCATCAGATTGGTGACTCCCAGAGGCTTCATCATCAGGGTGGTGAATCCCAGAGGCTTCATCATCGGAGTGGTGACTCTCAGAAGCTTCTTCATCATCGCGAGGGAGACTCCCAGAAGCTTCATCATCAGGGTGGTGATTCCCTGAAGCTTCATAATAGCAGTGGTGACTCTCCGAATCTTCATCATTGGGGTGGTTACTCCCAGAAACTTCATCATCGGTGTTTTGAATCCCAGAAGTTTAATCATCTGGGTGCTGACTCCCATAATTTTCATCATCGCGGTGATGACTCCCAGAGGCTTCATCATCAGGGTGGTTACTACCAGAAGCTTTGTCATCTGAATGATGACTCCCAGAAGCTTCATTATCGTCGGGGTGGTGACTCCCAGAAGCTTCATCAGAATCGGGGTGGTGAATCCCAGAAGCTTCATCATCGGGTTGGTGAATGCCAGAAGCATCATCATCGTGGTGGTGATTCCCAGAAGCTTCATCATCGGGGTGGTGACTCCCAGAACCTTCATCATCGGGGTAGTGATTCCCAGAAGTTTCAACATCGGGTTAGTGACTCCCAGAAGTTTCATCATTATCAGGGTGGTGACTCCCAGAAGCTTCATCATCTGGGTGGTGACTCACAGAAGCTTCATCATCATCGGAGTGGTGATTCCCAGAAGCTTCATCATCGTGGTGGTGAATCCCAGAAACTTCATCTTCGGGGTGGGGACTCTCAGAAGCTTCATCATCACTGGGGTGGTGACTCCCTGAAGCTTCAACATCGGGGTGGTGATTACCAGAAGCTTCATAATCGGGGTGATGACTCCCGGAAGCTTGATCTTCTGAGTGGTGACTCCCAGAGGCTTCATCATCCGGGTGGTGATTCCCAGAATCTTTGTCATCTTGGTGGTGATTCTCAGAAGCTTCATCATCGGGGTGGTGATACCCAGAAGCTTCATCAGCTGGGTGGTGATTCTCAGTAGTTTCATGTTCTGGGTGATGACTCCCAGAAGCTTCATCAACAGGATTTTGACTCCCAGAAGCTTCATCATATTCAAGGTGGAGACTCCCAGAAGCTTCATCATCATCAGGGTGGTGACTGCCCAAAGCTTATCATCAATGGGGTGGTGACTCACAGAAGCTTCTTTCATTGTGTTGGTGACTCCCAGAAGCTTCATCATCATCAGAGTGGTGACTCCCAGAATCTTCATCATCATCACTGTGGTGACTCCCAGAATATTCATCATCGGGTTGATGAGTCCTAGAAGTTTCATCATCGGGGTGTTGCATCCCAGAAGCTTCATCATGGGGTTGGTGAATCCCAGAGGCTTCATCATCGAGGTTTTGAATCCCGAAGCTTCATCAACTGTGTGGTGACTATCAGAAACTTCATCTTCATCATGGTGGAGACTCCCAGAAGTTTCATCATCGGGGTGGTGATTCTCAAAAGCTTCGTCATCATTGTGGTGACATCCAGAAGCTTCATCATTGGGGTGGTGACTCTCAAAAGCTTCATCATCGGGTTGGTGAATCCCAGAAACTTCATCATCCTGGTGGTGACTCCCAGAAGCTTCATCATCGGAGTTTTGAATCCCACCACCTTCATCATCAGGGTGATGACTCACATAAATTTCTTCATCACGGTGATGACTCCAAGAAGCTTCTTCATCATCAGGGTTGTGACTCCCAGAAGCTTCATCTTCATCGTGGTGGAGACTCCCGGAAGCTTCATCATCATCTTGTTAGTGAATCCTAGAAGTTTCATCATCAGGTTGGTGAATCCCAGAAGATTCATCATCAGGGTGGTGATTCCCAGATGCTTCATCATCGGGGTGGTGACTCCCAGAAGCTTTTTCATTGGGGTGGTGACTCCCAGAAGTTTCATCATCGGAGTAGTGACTCCCAGAAATTTCCAGTTCAGGGTAGTGACTCCCGGAAGCTTCATAATCATCGAGGGTAGTGACTCCCGGAAGCTTCATCATCATCTGAGTGGTCACTCCCAGATTTATCATTGGGGTGGTGATTCCCAGAATCTTCATCATCGGAGTGGTCACTCCCAGAGGCTTCATCATCGGGATGGTGAATCCCAGAAGATTCATCATCATCTGGTTGCTGACACCCAGAACTTAATCCTCGGGGTGGTGACTCCCAGAAGCTTTATCATTGGGATTTTGACTCCCAGAAGCTTCATCATCATAGGGTTGGTGACTCCCAGAAGATTCATCATCATGGTGGTGATTCCCAGAAGCTTCATCATTGGGGTGGTGATACCCTGAAGGTTCATCATCAGGTTGGTGTTTCCCGGAAGCTTCATCATCATTGTGTTGACTCCCAGAAGCTTCAGCATCGGGGAGGTGAACCCCAGAAGCTTCATCATCAGTGTGGCGAGTCCCAGAAGCTTCATCATCGCAGTGATGATTCCCAGAAGCTTCATCATAGAGATGAAGATTCCGAGAAATTCCACCATCAGGGTTTTGATTCCAAGAAGCTTCTTTATCTTGGGGTTGGTGACTCCCAGAAGCTTCACCATCATCGTGGTTGTGACTCCCAGAAGCTTCATCATGATCGAGGTGGTGACTCCCAGAAGCTTCATCATCATCTGGCTGGTGACTCCCAGAAGATTCATCATCATCCATGTGGTGACTCTCTGAAGAATCATGATCAGGGTGGTTCTTCCCGAAATCCTCATTATCGGGGTGGCGACTCCCAGAAATTTCATCATTGGGGTGTTGATTCCCAGAAGCTTCATAGTCGGGGTGGTGAATCCCAGAAGCTTCATCATCGGTGTGTTTAATCCCAGAAACTTTGTCATTGGAGTGGTGACTCACAGAACCATCATCATTTGAGTGGTGTCTGCCAGAAGCATCGTCATCATCGGGGGGTTGACTGCTAAAACTTCATCATCATCGGCATTGTGACTCCAAGAAGCTTCATCATCATCAGAGTGGTGACTCCCTGAATTTTCATCGTCATCTCCTTGGTGACTCCCAGAATATTCTTCATCGGTGTGGTGAATCCTAGAAGTTTCATCATCAGGGAGATGAATCCCAGAAGCTTCATCATCGGGTTGGTGACTCCCAGAGGCTTCATCATCAGGTTGTTGAATCCCAGAAGCTTCGTCTTCGGGGTGGGGACTCTCAGAATCTTCATCATCATCGCAGTGGAGACTCCCAGAAGTTTCATCATCGGGGTGGTGATTCCAGAAACTTCATCATCTTTGTGTTGACTCCCAGAAACCTCATCATCAGTGTGGTGA
>NW_026654091.1:0-9873 GCF_009828535.3 Hylobates moloch
CCATTCCATTCCATTCCATTCCATTCCATTCTTTTCCACTAGAATCCACTCCAGTCCACTCCAATCCTTTCCATTCCATTCCATTCAAATCCACTCTTCTACACTCCACTCCTCTCCACTCCACTGCATTCCATACCTTCCCTTTCACCTCCATTCCAGTCCACTCCATTCCATTCCATTTCATTCCATTCCACTCCATTCCTCCCTTTCCACTCCACTCCCTTCCTTTCTTATCCATTCCACTCCACTGCACTCCACTGCACTTTTTTCAAATCCATTCAATTCCGTTCGATTCCACTGCTTTCCATTCCATTCCATTCCTTTCCATTCCATTCCTTTCCATTCCATTCCGTGCCTTTCTATTCCTTTTCATTGCATGCTATTATATTCCATTGCATTCTTTCCACTAGAATCCACTCCACTCCACTCCAATAAATTCCATTCCATTCCATTCTATTCCATTCAATTCCATTCGAATCCACTCTACTTCACTCCACTCCTCTCCACTCCGCTGCATTCCTTTCCTTCCCATTCGTCTCCATTCCAGTCCACTCCATATCATTCTATTCCATTTCATTCGTCTCCACTCCACTCCCGTCCTTTCTTTTCCATTCCACTCCACTGCACTCCACTGCACTTTATTCCATTCCTTCCATTCCAATCCATTCCATTCCATTTCATTCCATTCCATTCCACACCATTTCACTCCACTCCTCTCCCTTCCTTTCTTCTGCATTCCATTCCGTTGCACTCCACTGCACGTTTCTCCATTCCATTCCATTCCATTCTAATCCATTCCATTCGATTCCATTCCTTTCCTTTCCATTCTTTTCCTCTAGAATCCACTCCACTCCACTCCACTACATTCCATTCCATTCTATTCCATTCAATTCAAATCCACTCCTCTCCACCCCATTCCTATCCCTTCCACTGCATTCAACTCCTTCCCATTCTTCTCCATTCCATTCCATTCCATTCTATTCCATTCCATTCCATTCCATTGCATTCCACCCTTTTCCCCTCCACTCCACACAGTTCTTTTCTTTTGCATTCCCCCCACAGCACTCCACTGCACATTTTTTCAATTCCATTCCATTCCATTCCTTTCCATACTATTCTTTTCCACTAGAATCCTCTCCACTCCACTACAATCCTTTCCATTCCATTCCATTCAATTCAAATCAACTCTTCTCCACTACATTCCTCTCCACTACACTGCGTTCCATTCCTTCCCTTTCGCCTCCACTCCAGTCTCTCCATTCCACTCCATTCCATTCCATTCCATTCCACTCCACTCCATTCCACTCCAGTCCACTCCCATCCTGTCTTCTCCATTACACTCCACTGCACTCCACTACACTTTTTTCCACTCCAATAAACTCCTTTCCATTCCATTCCATTCCACTCCATTGCATTCCATTGCATTCCATTCCATTGAGTTCCGTTCCATTCCATTCCGTTCCATTATATTCCCCACCATGCAGCTCCACTCCAATCCCCTGCATTCCATTCCATTCTATTTCTTTCCATTCCATTCTATTCTACTCCAATCCACTCAACTCCAATCCACTGCATTAACTTTCCATTCCATTCCATTCTATTGCATTAAATTCCCTTCAGTTCAAATCCACTCTTCTCCACTCCACTCCTCTCCACTCCACTGCATTCTATTCCTTTCAATTTGCCTGCATTCCACTCTACTCCATTCCATTCCTTTCCATTGAATTCCATTCCTTTCCATTCCATTCCATTCCATTCCATTCCATTCCACTGCGTTTAACTCCACTCCACTCCCTTACTTTATCTCCATTCCTCTCCACTACACTCTATTGCACTTTTATCCATTCCATTCCATTCCATTCCATTCCCTTCCATTCCATTCCATTCCATTCCAATCCCTTCCATTCCATTCCATTCCATTCCATTCCATTCCAATCCCTTCCATTCCATTCTTTTCCAGTAGAATCCTCTCCTCTCCACTCGAATCCATTCCATTCCATTTCATTCCATTCCATTCCATTCAAATCTACTCTTCTCCACTCCATTCCTCTCCACTCCACTGCATTCCATACCTTCCCTTTCACCTCCATTCCAGTCCACTCTATTCCATTCCATTCCATACCATTCCATTCCATTCCTCCCATTCCACTCTACTGCCTTCTTTTCTTCTCCATTCCACTCCACTGCACTCCACTGCACTTTTTGCTAATCCATTCCATTCCATTTGATTCCATTGCTTTCCATTCCATTCCATTCCTTTCCATTCCGTTCCATTCCATGCCATTCCATGGCTTTTCACTCCATACCATTCTATTGCATTGCATTATTTCCACTAGAATCCACTCCACTCCACTCCAATCAATTCCATTCTATTCCATTCCATTGAAATCCACTCTATTTCACTCGACTCCTCTCCACTCCGCTGCATTCCATTCCTCCCCATTCGTCTCCATTCCAGTCCACTACATTCCATTCCATTCCATTTCATTCGACTCCACTCCACTTCCTTCCTTTCTTCTACATTCCACTCCACTGCACTCCACTGCACATTATTCCATTCCATTCCATTCCAATCCTTTCCTTTCCATTTCATTCCATTCCATCCAACACAATTCCACTCCACTCCATTCCACTCCACTCCTCCCCTTCCTTTCTTCTCCGTTCCACTCCGTTGCACTCCACTGCACGTTTCTCCATTCCATTCCATTCCATTCCATTCCTTCTTTTCCATTCCATTCGTTTCCATTCCATTCCATTCCTTTCCATTCCTTTCATTTCCATTCTCTTCCCCTAGAATCCACTCCACTCCACTCCAATACATTCCATTCCATTCCATTCCGTTGAATTCAAATCCACTCCTCTCCACTCCACTCCTACCCTTTCCATTGCATTCCACTCCTTCCCATTCTTCTCCTTTCTAGTCCAGTCCATTCCTTTCCATTCCATTCATTTCCATTCATTCAATTGCATTCCACCCGATTCCCCTCCACTCCTCTCATTTCTTTTCTTTTCCATTCCACCCCACTGCATTCCACTGCACATTTTTTTTCCATTCCATTCCCTTCCCTTCCATTCAATTCCATTCCATTACATTCCATTCGTTTCCAGTCCATTCCATTCCATTCCATTCTGTTCTTTTCCACTAGAATTTACACTCCACTACAATCCTTTCCATTCCATTCCATTCAAATCAAATCCACACTTCTCCACTAAATTCCTCTCCAAGACACTGCATTCCATGTCTTCCCATTCGCCTCCACTCCAGTCTCCTCCGTTCCACTCAATTCCATTCCATTCTATTCCATTCTATTGTGTTCCATTCCATTCCATTACTTTCCATTCCATTCCATTCTACTCCAATCCACTCCAATCCAATCCACTGCATTCCACTCCATTCCATTCCATTACATTGCATTATTAAATTCCATTCAATTATACTCCACTCTACTCCCCTCCATTCCTCTCCACTGCACTGCATTCCATTCCGTCCAATTCGCCTGCATTCCACTCCAGTCCATTCCATTCCATTCCACCCCACTCTACTCCCTTCCTTTCTTCTCCATTCCACTCCATAACATGCCACTGCACTGTTTTCCATTCCATTCCATTCTATTCCTTTCAATTCCATTCCATTCTTTTCCACTAGAATCCACTCCACTCCACCCCAGTCCATTCCATTCCATTCGATACAATTCAAATCCACTCTTCTCCACTACACTCCTCTCTACTCACCTGTATTCCATTCCTTCCCATTTACCTCCATTCCCATCAACTCCATTCCATTCCATTGCATTCCACTCCATTCCATTGCATTCCACTCCATTCCACTCCACTCCACTCCCTTTCTTCTCCATACCAATCCACTACACTCCTGTGCACTTTTTTCCATTCCATTGCATTGCATTCCATTCCCTTCTATTCCATTCCATTCCATTCCATCCATTCCATTCCATTCGATTTCATTCCATTCTATTCCCTTCCAAGCAACTCCTCTCCTATGCACTGCATTCCATTCTATTCCATTCTGTTCCATTCCATTCCATTCCACATGTATCCATTCTACTCCCCTCCAATCCATTCCACTCCAATCCTCTCCATTCCATTCCTTCCCATTCTGTTCCACACTCCTACACTCTTCTCCATTCCATTCATTTCAGATACACTGCACTCCAATCCACTCCATTCCATTCCATTGAATTCCGTTCCATTCCTTTTCATTTCTTTCGATTGTTCTACATTCCATTCCATTACTTTCCATTCCATTCCATTCTACTCCAATTCACTCAAATCCAATCCACTTAACTGCAATCCACTGCATTGCATTCCATTACATTCCATTCTCTTTCATTGCATTCCAATCAATACCAATCCACTCTTCTTCACTCCACTCCTCTCTACCCCACTGCATTCCATCCCTACCCATTCACCTCCATTTCAGTCCACTCTATTCCTTTCCATTCCATTCTTTTACACTAGAATCCTCTCCACTCCACTCCAATCCATTCCATTTCATTCCATTAAAATCAAATCCCCTCTTCTCCACTCCACTCCTGTTTAGTCCTCTGCATTACATTCCTTCCAATTCGCTGCCATTCCAGTCCACTCCTTTCCATTCCATTCCTTTCCATTCCATTGCATTGCACTCAATTCCATTCCATTCCACTCCATTCCATTCCATTCCAATCCATTCCACTCCCCTCCACTCCCTTCCTTTCTTCTCCATTCCACTTCCTTCCTTTCTTCTCCATTCCACTCCACTGCACTCCATTGCACTTTTTTCCATGCCATTCCATTCCATTCCGTTTAACTCCACTCCACTCCCTTCCTTTATCTCTATTCCTCTCCACCACAGTCCACTGCACCTTTTTCCATTCCATTCCATTCAGTTCCATTCACATTCCATTCCATTCCATTTCATTCCATTCCATTAGATTCTTTTCCACTAGAATCTACTCCACTCCACTCCAATCCATTCCATTCCATTCAAATCCACTCTTCTACACTCCACTCCTCTCCACTCCACTGCATTCCATTCCTTCCCTTTCGCCTCCATTCCAGTCCACTCCAATCCATTCCATTCCATTCCATTCCATTGCATTCAATTCCATTCAATGCCATTCCTCCCATTCCCATCCACTCCCTTCCTTTCTTCTCCATTCCACTCCACTGCACTCCACTGCACTTTTTTCTAATCCATTCCTTTCCATTCGATTCCATTCCATTCCATTCCATTCCATTCCATTCCATTCCATTCCATTCCATTCCATTCCTTTCCATTTCATTTCTTTCCATCCAATTCCATTCCTTGCCATTCCATTCCATTACATTCAATTCCACTCTACTTCACTCCACTCCTCTCCACTCCACTGCATTCCATTCCCTCCCATTCGTCTCCCTTCCAGTCCACTCCATTGCATTCCCTTCCATTTCATTTAACTCCACTCCACTCCCTTCCTTTCTCCTCCCTTCCACTCCACTGCACTCTACTGCACTTTATTCCATTCCTTTCCATTCCAATCCATTTCATTCCATTCCATTCCACACCATTCCACTCCAATCCATTCCACCCCACTCCTCTAAATTCTTTTCTTCTCCATTCCACTCTGTTACACTCAAGTGCACGTCTCTCCATGCCATTCCGTTCCATTCCATTCCATTCCATTCAATTCCTTTCCTTTACATTCTTTTCCCCTAGAATCCACTCCACTCCACTCCAATACATTCCATTCCAATCCATTCCATTCAATTCAAATCCACTCCTCTCCATTCCACTCCTATCCTTTCCACTGCATTCCACTCCTTCCCATTCTTCTCCATTCCAGTCCAGTCCAGTCCATTCCATCCCATTCCATTCCTTTCCATTCATTCAATTGCATTCCACCCCATTCCCCTCCACTCCACACAGTTCTTTTCTTTTCCATTCCACCCAACTGCATTCCACTGCACATTTTTTCCATTCCATTCCCTTCCATTCCATTGAATTCCATTCCATTCCATTCTTTCCCACTAGAATCCACTCCACTCCACTACAATCCTTTCCATTCCATTCCATTCAATTCAAATCCTCTCTTCTCCGTTAATTTCCTCTCCAATACACTGCATTCCATTCCGTCCCTTTTGCCTCCTCTCCAGTCCACTCCATTCCACTCCATTCCATTGCATTCCACTCCATTCCACTCCAGTCCCCTCCCATGCTCTCTTCTCCATTCCACTCCACTGCACTCCACTGCACTTTTTTCCATTCCTTTCCATTCCATTCCATTCCATTCCAATCCATTCCATTGTATTCCATTCCACTGTGTTCCATTCCATTCCTTTCCATTCCGTTGCAATATATTCCCCTCCACGCAACTCCACTGCAATCCACTGCATTCCATTCCATTCCATTCCATTCCATTCCGTTGCAATATATTCCCCTCCACGCAACTCCACTGCAATCCACTGCATTCCATTCCATTCCATTTCTTTCCATTCCATTCCATTCTTCTCCAATCCACTCCACTCCAATCCACTGCATTCCCTTTCCATTCCATTCCATTCCATTCCACTGCATTAAATTCCCTTCAATTCAAATCCACTCTTCTCGACTCCACTCCTCTCCACTCCACTGCATTCCACTCTTTCCAATTCGCCTGCATGCCACTCCACTCCATTCTCTTCCTTTCCATTCCATTCCATTCCACTCCGTTTAACTCCACTCCACTCCTTTACTTTATCTCCATTCCTCTCCACTACACTCCGCTGCACTTTTTTCCATTCCATTCCATTCCATTCCATTCCTTTCCATTCCATTCCATTCTTTTCCAGTAGAATCCACTCCAGTCCACTCCAATCCTTTCCATTCCATTCCATTCAAATCCACCTTTCTACACTCCACTCCTCTCCACTCCGCTGTATTCCTTTCCTACCCATTCGTCTCCATTCCAGTCCACTATATACCATTCCATTTCATTTCATTCGTCTCCACTCCACTCCCTTCCTTTCTTTTCCATTCCACTCCACTGCACTCCGCTGCACTTTATTCCATTCCTTCCATTCCAATGCATTCCATTCCATTTCATTCCATTCCATTACACACCATTACACTCCACTCCATTCCACTCCACTCCTCTCCCTTCCTTTCTTCTCCATTCCACTCCGTTGCACTCCACTGCACGTTTCTCCATTCCGTTTCAATCCATTCTAATCCATTCCATTCAATTCCATTCCTTTCCTTTCCATTCTTTTCCCCTAGACTCCACTCCACTCCACTACAATACATGGCATTCCATTCTATTCCATTCAATTCAAATCCACTCCTCTCCACTCCACTCCTATCCTTTCCACTGCATTCCACTCCTTCCCATTCTTCTCCATTCCATTCCATTCCATTCCTTTCCATTCCATTCAATTGCATTCCACCCCTTTCCCCTCCACTCCACACAGTTCTTTTCTTTTCCATTCCACCCCACTGCATACCACTGCACATTTTTCCATTCCATTCCATTCCATTCCATTCCATTCCATTCTATTCTTTTCCACTAGAATCCTCTCCACTCCACTACAATCCTTTCCATTCCATTCCATTCCATTCAAATCAACTCTTCTCCACTACATTCCTCTCCACTACACTGCGTTCCATTCCTTCCCATTCGCCTCCACTCCAGTCTCTCCATTCCACTCCATTCCATTCCATTCCATTCCATTCCATTCCATTCCATTCCATTCCACTCCATTCCACTACAGTCTACTCCCATCCTCTCTTCTCCATTCCACTCCACTGCACTCCACTGCACTTTTTTCCATTTCAATAAACTCCTTTCCATTCCATTCCATTCCACTCCTTTGCATTCCATTGAATTCCATTCCATTGCGTTCCGTTCCATTCCGTTAGGTTCCGTTCCATTCCACTCCGTTCCATTATATTTCCCACCATGGAACTCCACTCCAATCCACTGCATTCCATTCCATTCTATTTCTTTCCATTCCATTCCATTCTACTCCAATCCACTCAACTCCAATCCACTGCATTCCCTTTCCATTCCATTCCATTCCATTGCATTAAATTCCCTTCAGTTCAAATCCACTCTTCTCTACTCCACTCCTCTCCACTCCACTGCATTCTATTCCTTTCAATTTGCCTGCATTCCACTCCACTCCATTCCATTCTTTTCCATTCCATTCCATTCCATTCCATTCCATTCCATTTCGTTCCATTCCACTCCCTTTAACTCCACTCCACTCCCTTACTTTATCTCCATTCTCTCCACTACATTCCATTGCACTTTTATCCATTCCATTCCATTCCGTTCCATTCCATTCCATTCCATTCCATTCTTTTCCAGTAGAATCCTCTCCTCCCCACTCGAATCCATTCCATTCCATTCCATTCAAATCTACTCTTCTCCACTCCATTCCTCTCCACTCCACTGCATTCCATACCTTCCCTTTCACCTCCATTCCAGTCCACTCCATATCATTCCATTCCATTACTCCCATTCCACTCTACTCCCTTCCTTTCTTCTCCATTCCACTCCACTGCACTCCACTGCACTTTTTGCTAATCCATTCCTTTCCATTCGATTCAATTGCTTTCCATTCCATTCCATTCCTTTCCATTCCATTCCATTCCGTGCCATTCCATTCCTTTTCACTCCATACCATTCTATTCCATTGCATTATTTCCACTAGAATCCACTCCACTCCACTCCAATGAATTCCATCCCATTCCATTCCATTGAAATCCACTCTACTCCCCTCCATTCCTCCCCACTGCACTGCATTCCGTTCCGTCCAATTCACCTGCATTCCACTCCAGTCCATTCTGTTCCATTCCACCCCACTCCATTCCCTTCCTTTCTTCTCCATTCCACTCCATAACACACTATTGCACTGTTTTCCATTCCATTCTATTCTATTCCTTTCAATTCCATTCCATTCTTTTCCACTAGAATCCACTCCACTCCACTCCAGTCCATTCCATTCCAATGGATACAATTCAAATCCACTCTTCTCCACTACACTCCTCTCCACTCACCTCTATTTCATTCCTTCCCATTTACCTGCATTCCCATCAACTCCATTCCATTCCATTCCAGTCCAGTCCATTCCATTCCATTCTTTTCTACTAGAATCCACTGCACTCCACTCCAATACATTCCATTCCATTCAATTCAAGTCCACTCTTCTCCACTCCACTCCTCTCCACTGCACTGCATTCCATTATTTCCCATTGACCTCAATTCCAGTCCACTCCATTCCATTCAATTTCATTCCATTCCATTCAATGCAAATACACTCTTCTCCACTCCACTCCTCTCCATTCCACTGAATTCCATTCCTTCCGATTTACCTCATTCCCGTCCACTCCTCTCCATTCCACTGCATTCCGTTCCTTCCCATTAAACTCCATTCCCATCTTTTCTATTCGATTCCATTCCATTCCATTCCATTCCATTCCATTCCATTCCATTCTATTCCATTCCAATCCATTCCATTCTATTCCATTCCATTCCATTCCCCTCCATTCCATTCCACTCCATCCCACTCCTCTCCATTCTCTTCCTTTCTTCTCCATTCCTCTCCACTGCATTCCTCTGCACTTTTTTCCATTCTATTCCATTTCATTGGTTTCCATTCCATTCCATTCCATTCCATTCCATGCCATTCCCTTCCATTTCTTTCCATTCCGTTTAATTCCATTCTGTTCCATTCTTTTCCACTAGAATCCACTGCACTCCACTCCAGTCCATTCCATTCCATTCAATCCAATTCCTCTCTTCTACATTCTACTCCTCTCCACTACACTGCATTCCATTCCTTGCCATTCACCTCGATTCCAGTCCACTCCATTCCATTCCATTCCATTCCATTCCATTCCATTCCATTCCATTC
>NW_026654092.1:0-9872 GCF_009828535.3 Hylobates moloch
AAAATATCTTCAGAAAAAACTAGAATGAAGCTTTCTGAGACACTGGTTTGTGATGAGAGCATTCATCTCATGGAGTTAAATCTTTCTTTTGATGGAGCAGTTTGGAGACACTGTTTTTGTAGAATCTGTGAAGGGATATTTGGGAGCATATTGAGGCCAACACTGAAAAAGGAAATATATTCATAAAAAAACTAGAAAGAAGCTTTCTGAGACACTATTTTTTGAGAGTTCATTCATCCCACAGAGTTAAAGCTTTCTTTGGATTCAGCAGTTTGGAAGCACTGTTTTTGTAGAATCTGTGAAGGGATATTTGAGAGTGCATTGAGGTCTATGGTGAAAAAGGAAATATCTTCTGATAAACACTAGAAAGAAGCTTTCTGAAGAACTACTTTGTGATGTGTGAATTCATCTCACAGAGTTAAACTTTTCTTTAGATTGAGCAGTTTGGAAACACTGTTTTTGTAGTATATGCGAAGGGACATTTGGGAGTGCCTTGAGGCCTATTGTGAAAAACTGAATATCTTCAGATAAAAACTAGAAAGATGCTTTCTGAGAATTTTCTTCCTGTTGTGTGCATTCTTCTCACAGAGTTAAAACATTCTCTTGATTTTGCAGTTCGGAAAAACTGTTTTTGTAGGGTCTGGCAATTGATATTTGGGAGTGCATTGAGGCCTATGGTGAAAAAGGAAATACCTTCAGAAAAAAACCAGAAAGAACATTTTTGAGAAACCACTTTGTGATGTGTGCATTCATCTCACAGAGTTAAAGCATTCTTTTGATTGCACAGTTTGAAAACACTGTTTTTTGTGGAATCTGAAAAGGGATATTTGGGAGCACATTGAGGCCTACTGTGAAAAAGGAAGTATCTTCAGATAAAAACTAGAAAGAAGCTTTCTGAGACCATGCTTTGTGATGGATGTATTAATCTCAGTAAATCATTCTTTTGATAGAACAGTTTGGAAGCACTGTTGTTGTAGAAATTGCAAAGGGATATTGTGGAGCTCATAGAAGTTTATGCTGAAAAAGGAAATAACCCCCAATAAAAACTAGAGAGAAGCTTTCTGAGGAACTACTTTGTAATGTGTGCATTCATCTCACAGAGGTAAACTTTTCTTTTCATGGAGCAGTTTGGAAACACTGTTTTTGTGGAATCTGCAAAGGGATATTTTGGTGCATGTTGAGGCACATGATAAAAAAACTCCAGAGAAAAACTTCAAAGAAACATTCTGAGATGCTGCTTTATGATGTGTGTATTCATCTCACAGAGATAAACCTTTCTTTTGATTAAAAGGTTTGGAAGCATGGTTTTTGTAGTATCTGTGAAGGGATACATGGGAATGCTTAGAAGCCTTTGGTGAAAAAGCAAGTATCTTCAGAGAAAAACTAGGAAGATTTCTGAGAAACTGCTTTGTCATGTCTGCATTCATTACACAGAGTTAAAACTTACTTTTGATTAAGCAGCTTGGAAACACTGTTTTTGTAGAATCTGTGAAAGGATATTTCAGAGTGAACTGAGGCCTATGGTGAAAAAGGAAATAACTTAAGTTCAAAACTAGAAAGAAATTTTCTGAAAAACTGTTTTATGATGAGTGCATTCAGCTCACAGAGGTAAAAATTTCTTTTCATTCAGCAGTTTGGGATCACCGTTTTTGTAGAATATGTGAAGGGATATTTGGGAGTGCATTGAGGCCCATGATGAGAAAGGAAATATCTTCAGATAAAAACTAAAAAGAATCTCTCTGAGAAACAGCTTTATGATGTGAGCATTCATCTCACAGAGTTAAACTTTTCTGTTGATTGAGCAGTTTGTAAACGTGGTTTCAGTAGAATATGTGAAGGTATATTTGGGAGCATATTGAGGCCTATGGTGAAAAAGGGTGTAGCTTCAAAGAAAAACTAGAAAGAAGCTTTCTGAGATACTGCCTTGTGATGTTTGCATTAATCTCACAAAGTTGAATCTTTCCGTTCATTGAAGAATTTGAAAGCATTGTTTTTGTAGAATCTGGAAGGGATATTGGGAGAGCATTGAGGCCTATGGTGAAAAAGGAAATATTTTCAGAGAAAATGTAGAAAGAAGCTTCCTGAGAAACTGCTCTCATTGAGTCCAATGGTGAAAAAGCAAATAATGAAGGATAAAAACTAGAAGGAAACCATCTGAGAAACTGCTTTGTGATGTGTGCATTCATCTCACAAGTTAAATCTCTTGTCATTCAGCAGATTGGAAACACTATTTTTGTAGAATCTGTGAAGGGATAATTGGGAGCACTTTGAGGCCTATGGTGAAAAAGGAACTATCTTCACATAAAAACTATAAAGAAGTTGTCTAAGAAACTGCTTTGTGATGTGTGGTTTCATCTCACATAGTTAAACACTTCTTTGGATTCAGCAGTTTGGAAACACTTTTTTCGTCCATTCTGTGACTTTGGAAGCTATTTGAGGCCAAGAGCGAAAAAGCAGATATCCCTGGATAAATACTAGAAGGAAGGTATCTGATAAACTGGTTTGTGATGTGGGCATTCATCTCGAAGAATTAAACATGTTTTTTCATTCAGCAGTTTGGAAACACTGTTTTTGTAGAATTTGTGATGGGATATTTGTTAGCACATTGATGCTTATGGTGAAAGAGGAAACATCTTCAGACCAGATAGAATCTTTCTGAGAGAATGCTTTGTGATGTGTGCATTCACATCACAGATTTAAGACTTACAATTTATTCAGCATTTTGGAAACACTATTTTTGTCTATTTTGTGAATGGACATTTGAGAGCTCATTGAGGTCAATGGTGAGAAAATGAGTGCCCCAGGATAAAAATTGAAAGAAGCTACCGGATAAACTGCTTTGTGATGTGTGTGTTCATCTCACACAGTTAAAACTTCCTTTTCATTCAGCAGTTTGTAAACACTGTTTTTTAGAATCTGCAAAGGGATATTTGGAAGCACATTGAGGCCTCTGGTGAAAAAGCAAACATCTTCAGATAAAAACTAGAAAGGTTTCTGAGAATCTGCTTTGTATGCGTGCATTTATCTCACAGACTTAAACTTTTCTTTGGATTCAGCAGTTTGAAAAAACCATTTTTGTCCATTCAGAAAATGGACGTTTGGGAGTTCATTGAGGTCAATTGCAAAAAAGTGAATATCCAAGGATAAAAACTAGAAGGAAGGTATCTGAGAAACCGATTTGTGATGTGGGGATTCATCTCACCCAGTTGAAACTTTCTTTGGATTCAGAAGTTTGGAAACACTGCTTTTGTCCATTCTGAGAAAGGACATGTGGAAGTTCATTGAGGACAAGGGTGAAAAAGCAAACATCCCGGGATAAACACTAGAAGGAAGCTATCAGAGAAACTGCTTTGTGATATGTGAATTCATCTCACAGAGTTAAACTGATCTTTTCATTCAGCAAATTGGAAACTCTGTTTCTGTAGAATCTGCAAAGGGATATTTAGGCATGCATTGAGGCCTATGGTGAAAAACGAAAGATCTTCAGGTAAAAACAAGAAAAATAGTTTCTTAGAAACTGCTTTGTGATGTGTGCATTCATCTAATAGAGTTAAAAGTTTCTTTGATTGAACAGATTGGAAACAAGTTTTGTACATTCCCCAAATTGACATTTGGGAGCTCATTGATGCCAATGGTGAAAAAGTGAAATTCCCTGGATAATAACTAGATGGAAGCTATCTGAGAAACCACTTTATGATGTCTGCATTCATCTCACCAAATTAAACCTTCCTTTTCATTCAGCAGTTTGGAAACACTGTTTTTGTCTATTCTGCAAAACGACATTTTGGAGCTCATTGAGGCCAATGGCGAATAAGCAAATATCCCAGGATAAAAACTAGAAACTAGAAAGAAGTCATCTGAGAAACCACTTTCTGACGTGTGCATTCATCTCACAGAGTTAAACCTCTCTTTTCATTCAGCAGATTGGAAACACTGTTTTTATAGAATCTGTGAAGCAATATATGGGAGCGCTATGAGGCCTATGGTGAAAAAGGAAATATCTTCAATAAAAACAATAAACAATCTTTCTAAGAAGCTGTTTTATGATGTATGCATTCATCTCATAGAGTTAAAACTTTTTTGGATTCAGCAGTTTGGAAACACTGTTTTGTCCATTCCACGAATGGATGTTTGGGAGCTCATTGAGGCCTATGGTGAAAAAGGAATTATCTACAGAGAAAAACTTGAATGAACCTTTCTGAGAAAATGCTTTGCAAAGTGTTTCATCTCATAGAGTTAAAACTTTTTGGATCCAGCACTTTTGAAACACTGTTTTTGTCCCTTCATCAAATAGACATTTGGGAGCTCATTGAGGTGAAAGGTGAAAAACCAAATATCCCAGGATAAAAACTAGAAGGAAGCTATATGAGAAACCAATTTGTGATTTGTGCATTCACTTTGCAGATTTAAAATTTTCTTTTCATTCAGAAGTTTGGAAATACTGTTTTTGTAGAATCTGCAACAGGATATTTGGGAACAAATTGAGGCCTATGGTGAAAAAGGAAACACCTTCAGATAAAAACTAGAAAGAAGCTTTCTGAGAAGTTACTTTGTGATGTGTGCATTCATCTCAAAATGGTAAACCTTTCTTTGGACTCGACAATTTGGAAACATTGTTTTTTTCCATTCTGTGAGAGGACATTTGGGAGCTCTTTGAGGCCAATGGCAAAAAAGGGAATATCCCAGGATAAAACTAGAAGGAAGCTATCAGAGAAACCGTTTGTGATGTGTGCATTCATCTCACAGAGTTAAACCTTTCTTTTCATTAAACAGTTTGGAAACACTGTTTTTGTAGAGTCTGCAAAAGGATGTTAGGGAGAGCACTGATGCCTATGGTGAAAAACAAAATAGCTACAAATAAAACTAGAGAGAAGCTTTCTAAGAAACTGCTTTGTGATGTGTGCATTCATACCACAGAGTTTAAGTTTTCTTTGGATTCAGCAGTTTGTAAACACTGTTTTTGTCCATTAGGCAAATGGACATTTGGGAGCTCATTGAGGCCAATGGCTAAAAAACGAATATTCCAGGATAAAAACTAGAAGGATGCTATCTGAGAAACTGCTTTTTGATGGGTGCATTCATTTCACAGAGTTGAACCTTTCTTTTCATTCAACAGTTTGGAAACACTATTTTAGTAGAATCTGAGAAGGGCTATTTTGTAGCACATAGAGACGTATGGTGAAAAAGGAAATATATTAAAATAAAAACTAGGAAAAACTTTCTGAGAAACTGCTTTGTAATGTGTGCATTCGTATCACAGACTTAAACATTTATTTGGATTCAGAGGTTTGGAAACACTGTTTTTGTCCATTCTATGAATGCACATCTGGGAACTCATTGAGGCCAATGGTGAAAAAGTGAATATCCCAGGATAAAAATTAGAAGGAAATTCTCTGAGAAACTGCTTTGTGATGTGTGCATTAATCTTGCAGAGTTAAAAATTTCTTTTCATTCAGCAGTTTGGAAACACTGTTTTGGTAGAATCTGCGAAGGGATATTTGGGAGTGCATTGAGGCCTATGGTGAAAAAAAAAACATATTCAGATAAATACTAGAAAGACACTTTCTAAGAAACTAGCTTGTTATGGGTACATTCATCTCACAGAGTTAAACCTTTCTTTCAATTCAGCAATTTGGATTTACTGTTTTTGTCTATTTTGTGAATGGACATTTTGGAGCTCATTGAGGTCAATGGTGAAAAAGTGAATATCCCAGGATAAAAACTAGAGGGAATATATCTGAGAAACTGCTTTGTAATGTGTGCATTCAGCACACAGAGTTAAGCCTTTCTTTTTATTCAACAGTTTGGAAACACTATTTTTGTTGAATCTGAGAAGGGATATTTCGGAGTGCCTTGAGGCCAATGGTGAAAAAGGAAATATCTTCAGATAAAAACTAGAAAGAAGCTTTCTGAGAAACTGATTTGCGATGTTTGCACTCATCTCACAGAGTTCAACCATTCTTTTCATTCAGGAATTTGGAAACTGTTTTCATCCATTCTGCGAATGGACATTTGGGACCTCATTGAGGCCAATGGTGAAAAAGTGACTATCCCAGGATAAAAACTAGAAACAAGCTGTCTGAGTCACCGCTTGTGACATGTGCATTCATCTCCCAGGGTTGAACCTTTCTTTTCATTCAGAAGTTTGGAAACAGTGTTTTTGTAGAATCCACAATGGGATGTTTGGAAGTGCATTGAGGCCTATCCTGAAAAAGGAAACATCTTCAAATAAAAACAGGGAAGAAGGTTTCTGAGAAACTGCTCTGTGATTTTTGCATTCATTTCTCAGATGTAAACCTTTCTTTGGACTCAGCAGTTTGGAAACAGTTTTTGTTGATTCTGCAAATGGACATTTGGGGCTCATTGAGGCCAATGGTGAAAAAGTGAATATCCCAGGATAAAAACTAGAAGGAAGCTATCTGTGAAACCAGTTTTAGACGTGTGCATTCAACTCACAGAGTTAAAGCTTCCTTTTCATTCAGCATTTTGGAAACACTGTTTTTGTAATATCTACAAAAGGATTGTTAGGAGCTCATTGAGAGTTATGGTGAAAAAGGAAACCTTCAGATAAAATCTAGAAAGAATCTTTTTGAGAAACAGCTTTGTGATCTATGAATTCATCTCACAGAGTTAAACTTTTCTTTTGATTCTGCTTTTTGGAAATAATGTTTGTATCCATTCTGCAAATGGACATTTGGGAGGACATTGAGGTCAATGGCCAAAATGTGAATATCCCAAGATGAAAACTAGAAGGAAGCTCCCTGAGGAACTGCTTTGTGATGTGTGCATTTATCTTACAGAGTTAAATTTCCCTTTTCATTCAACAGATTGGAAACACTGTTTTTGTGGACTCTGTGAAGGGTATTTGGGAGTGCATGGAG
This sequence comes from Hylobates moloch, assembly GCF_009828535.3. Lineage (NCBI taxonomy): Eukaryota > Metazoa > Chordata > Mammalia > Primates > Hylobatidae > Hylobates > Hylobates moloch. The sequence goes on from NW_026654092.1 coordinate 6,882, forward strand.
ACCTATGGTGAAAAAGTAAACATCTTCAGATAAAAACCAGAAAGAAACTTCTGAGAAAAGAAGCTTTGCTATGTGTGCATTCATCTCACATAGATTAACCTTTGTTTGGATTCAGTAGTTTGGAAATTCTCTTTTCTTCCATTCTCTGAATGGACATTTTGGAGGTCATTGAGACCAACAGCGAAGAAGTGAATATCCCAGGATAAAAACCAGATGGAAGTTCTCTGAGAAACAACTTTGTGATGTGTGCATTCATCTCACAGAGATAAAACTTTCTTTTCACTCAACAGTTTGGAAACACTGTTTTTGTAGAATCTGTGAAGGGATATTTGGGAGCGAATTTTGGCCCTTGGTGAATAGGGAAACATCTTCAGATAAAATCTAGAAAGAAGCTTTCTGAGAAACTACTTTGTGGTGTGTGCATTCGTGTCATAGAATAAAATCTTTGGTTGGATTTTGCAGTTTGGAAACACTGTTTTTATCAATTCTGCCTATGGAAACTTGGGAGCTCAGTTAGGCCAATGGTGAAGAAGAGAATATCTCAGGATAAAAACTGAAAGGAAGCTATATGAGGAACTATTTTTGACGTCTACATTCATCTCACAGTGTTAAAACTTTCTTTTGATTCAGCATTTTGGAAACACTGTTTTTGTAGAACCTGCGAAGGGATAATTGAGAATGCATTGAGACATATGGTGAAAAAGGAAGCATCTTCAGAAAAAAACTAGATAGAAGTTTTCAAGAAACTGCTTTGTGATGTGCACATTCATGTCATAAAGTTAAACCTTTCTTTGGATTCCACAGTTTTGAAACCCTTTTTTTTTGTCCACTCTGTGAATGAATATTTGGGAGCTCATTGAGGCCAATGGAGAAAAAGCAAATATCCCAGGATTAAAACTAGATGGAAGCTATCTGAGGAGCTGCTTTGTGGTGTGTGCATTCCTCTCACAGAGATAAAACTTTCTTTTCATTCAGCAGCTTGGAAACACTGTTTTTGTAGAATCTGCAAAGGGATATTTCAGTGCCCATCGAGGCCAATCGTGAAAAGGGAACATCTTCAGATGAAAACTAGAAAGAAGCTTTTGGAGAAACTATTTTGTGATGTCTGAATTCATCGCTCAGAGTTAAAAATTTATTTGGATTCAACAGTTTGAAAACACTGTATTTGTTCATTATGCAAATGGACATTTGGGAGCTCATTGAGGCCAATCTTGAAAAAGCAAATATCGCAGGACAAAAATTAGAAGGAAGCTGTCTGAGAAACTGCTTTGTGATGTGTGTATTTATCTCTCAGACTTAAACCCTTCTTTTCATTCAACAGTTTGGACACACTATTTTTGTAGAATCTGTGAAGGGGTACTTAGGAGTGCATTGAGGCCTATGGTGAAAAAGGAAAAATCTTAAGAAAAAAAACTAGAAAGAAACTTTCTGAGAAACTACTTCATGATATGTGCATTACTCTCACACAGTTAAACATTTCCTTGGATTCAGCAGTTTGTAAATGGTGTTTTTGTCCATTGTGTGAATGGATATTTGGGAGCTCATTGAGGCCAATGGCAAAAAAGCAAATATCCCAGGTTAAAAACTAGAATGAAGCTGAGAAACTGCTTTGTGCCGTATGCATTCATCTCACAGAGATAAACCTCCATTTTCATTCTGCAGATTTGGAAAACTGTTTTTGTAGAAACTGCAAAGGGATGTTTCTTGGCTCTTTTAGGCCTATGGTGGAAAGGGAGATATCTTCATATAAAAACTAGAAAGAAGCTTTATGTGAAACTGCTTTGTAATGAGTGAAATCATCTCATTGAGTTAAAGCTTTGTATTGTTTCAGCCATTTCAAAACACAGGTTTTGTCCATTCTGTGAAAGGACATTTGGGAGCTCATTGAGGCCAGTGGCAAAAAAGCGAGTATCCCAGAAAAAAACAGAAGGAAGCTATCTGAGAAAACGCTTTGTGATGTCTGCACTCATATCACAGAGTTAAACCTTTCTTGTTATTCAGCAGTTTGGAAACACTGTTTTTGTAGGATCTGCAAAGGGATATTTGGGAGCACATGGAGGCCAATGGTGAAAAAGGAAATATCTTCAGATAAAAAAAGAAGGAAGATTTCTGAGAAACTGCTTTGTGATGTGTGCATTCATTTCACAGAATTAGACCTTTCTTTGGATTCAGCAGTTTGTAAACACTGTTTTTGTAGAATCTGCGAAGGCATATTTGGGAGCGCATTGAGGCCTATGGTGAAAAAATATCTTCAGGTGTAAACTAGAAAGAAAGTTTCTGAGAAACTGCATTGTGATGTGTGCCTTAATCTCACAGAGTTAGAAACTTCATCGGATTCAGCAGTTTGAAAACACTGTTTTTTCCATTCTGCAAATTGACATTTGGGAGCTCATTGAGGTCAATGGTGAAAAAGCGAATATCCCAGAATAAAATCTGTAAGGAGACTATCTGAGAAGCCACTTTGTGATGTGTGCATTCACCTCACAGATGTAAACATTTCTTTTCATTCAGCAGCTAGGAAACACTGGTTTTGTATAATCTGTGAAGGGATATTTGGGAGCACATTGAGGCCTATGGTGAAAAAGGAAACAACTTCAGATAAAAACTAGAGGCCGGGCATGGTGGCTCATGACTGAAATCCTAGTACTTTGGGAGACTGAAGCAGGTGGATCACTAGGTCAGGAGATTGAGACCATGGTGAAACCCCGTCTCTAATAAAAATACGAAAAGTTAGCCAGGCGTGGTGGCAGGTGCCTGTAGTCCCAGCTACTCCAGAGGCTGAGACAGGAGAATGGCGTGAACCCGGGAGGCAGAGCTTGAAGTGAGCCGAGATTGTGCCACTGCACTCCAGCCTAGGTGACAGAGCGAGACTGTCTCAAAAAAAGAAAAAAAACTAGAAAGAAGCTTTCTGAGAAACTGCTTTGTGATGTGTGGATTCATATCACAGAGGTAAACCTTTCTATTGCTTCAGCAGTTTGGAAGCACTGTTTT
>NW_026654093.1:0-9864 GCF_009828535.3 Hylobates moloch
CTCGGCCTCCCAAAGTGCTGGGATTACAAGTGTGAGCCACCGCGCCCGGCCTAATAGCTACCCTCTTAAGACTTGAAAAATGAGAAGAAAAAAACAGCTACTCCCACTTTCTTTTGATTGGTGTTAACAAGGTATATCTTTCTCCCTCAAATTTTATTTATTTTTATTTTTTTCTGGGACTTTGTAGGACATTTGATCCCTCTATTTACTTTCAATATAAGTGTGTCTTTAATATTTAAGGTGGTTTTCTTAGAGATAATGTATAGTTGAATGTTGTTTGTGATCCACTCTGACAATCTCTTTTATTTGGTATATTTAGGCCATTGACAATTAAGGTAATTGTTGATATAGTTGGATTGATATCTGCCATATTTGTTACCGTTCTTTATTTGTTGCCCTTGTTTCATGTTTTTGTCTTCCATAATGTTTCTGCTTTTGTGTTTTTTATTGAACATTTTATATAATTCTACTTTCTCTCCTGTATTAGCATATAAATTCCTATATATTTGTTTTGGTGGTTGCCCTAGAGTTTGCAATATACATTTACCACTAATCCAAGTCTACCTTCAAATATCAATATCCCAATTCACAGGTAGCAATAGTATCATAATAAAAAATATTTCCAATTCCTCTCTACTGTTCCTTGTGTTATTTTTGTAATTTATTTTACTTATAATAAGCATATGTAAATATATATATCCAATATACATATTGAGTACATTGTTGCTATTATTATTTTGAACAAACTATCTGTTAGATCAATTTAAATAAGATTATTTAGCCTTCATTTATTTATTCTGTGACACTTTCTTTATGTAGATTTGAGTTTCTGACATGTATCATTTGTCTTTTCTCTGGAGAACTTTTAACATTTTTTGCAAGATAGGTTTACTGGCAAAGTCTCTCAACTTTTATTTGTCAAAGAAGTCTTTATTTCTCTGTCAGTTTTGAAGGATAACTGCACAGCATACAAGATTCTAGGTTGATGTTTTTGTCTCTCAACATTTTGAATATTTTACTCCATTCGGTTCTTGCTGACATACTGTATTAGTCCTCTGTCACATTGCTGTTAAGAAATACCTCTGACTCAGTAATTTATAAAGTAAAGAGGTTTAATTGACTCACAGTTTTGCATTGTTGGGGAGGCCTCAGGAAACTTACAATCATGGTGTAGGGCAAAGGAGAAGCAGGCACATTTCTCATAGGGCAGGAGGAAAGAGTAAGTGCAAGCAGGGGAAATGCCAGATGCTTATAAAACCATCAGATTTCATGAAAAATCACTCATTATCATGAGAACTGCATGGGGGAAACCACTCCTATGATCTAAATGCCTCTTCCTGGTCCTGCCCTTGACACATGGGGATTATGGAGTTTACAATTAAAGGTGAGATTTGGATGGGGACAAAGAGCCAAACCATATATTCCACCCCCGGCCCCTCCCAAATCTCATGTTTTCCACATTTCAAAACCAAGTATGCCTTTCCAATAGTCCCTCAAAGTCTTATTTCAGCATTAACTCAAAAGTCCACAGTCCAAAGTCTCATCCAAGATAAGTCAAGTCCTCTGAAATCTAAGCAGAGGTTCCCAAACCTCAATTCTTGACTTCTGTGCACCCGCAGGCCCAACACCTTGTGTAAGTCACCAAGGCTTGGGCCTTGCATGCTCTGAAGCAATGGCTTGAGCTGTATTTTTGCCCCCTTTAGCCAAAGCTGGGATGTAGGACACCAAGTGTTGAGACTGCACAAAGAAGTAAGGCTCTGGAACAGGCCTATGAAATCATTTTTTCATCCTAGGCCTCAGAGCCTCTGATGGGAGGGGCTGCCATGAAGACCTCTGACATGCCCTGGAGACATTTTCCCCATTATCTTAGAGATTAACATTTGGCTCTCATTACTTATGCAGATTTCTGAAGCTGGCTTGAATTTCTCTTCAGTAAATGGGTTTTACTTTTCTATCACATCATCAGGCTGCAAATTTTCCAAGCTTTTGTGCTCTGCTTCCCTTTAAAACATTAAGTTCCAATTCCAAACCGTATCTTTGTGAATGCATAAAACTAAATACTTTTAAGAGCACCCAAGCCATATCTTGAATGCTTTGCTACTTACAAATTTCTTCCACCAGATACCCTAAATCATCTCTCTCAAGTTCAAAGTTCCACAGATCTGTAGGGCAGGGACAAAATGCTATCAGTTTCTTTGCTATAGCACAGCAAGAGTCACCTTTATTCCAGTTCCCAACAAGTTCCTCCTCTCCATCAGAGACGACCTTAGCCTGGACTTCATTGTCAATATCACTATTAGCATTTTGGTCAAAGCCATTGAACAAGTGTCTAGGAAGTTCCAAACTTTCCCACAACTTCCTGTCTTCTTCTGGACCTTCCAAACGGTTCCAACCTCTGCCTGTTATCCAGTTTCAAATTCGCTTCTACATTTTAAGGTATTTTTACAGCACCTAAAATTGGTACCACCTCCAGTACCAGTTTACTGTATTAGTCTGTTGTCACACTGCTATGAAGAAATACATGAGACTCGACAATTTATAAAGAAGAGAGATTTAATTGACTCATAGTTTGGCATTGCTGGGGAGGCTTCAGGAAACTTACAATCATGGCAAAAGGCAAAGGAGAAGCAGGCACCTTCTACACAGGGCAGCAAGACAGAGTGAGTGCAGTTATAAAACCATCAGATCTTTTGAGAACTCATTATTATGACAACAGCATGGGGAAAACCACATCCATGATCCAATTACCTCCACTCGATTCTGCCCTTGACATATGGGGATTATGGGGATTACAATCCAAGGTGAGACTTCGGTGGGGACACAGAACCAAACCATATCACATACTTTCTAAAAAGAAGTCAGGTATAATTCTTGTATTTGCTTCTCTGTAAAGTGTTTTTCCCTCGGACTCCTTTCAAGGTCTTTTTCATTATCTTCTGTACTTTTGAAATTTGAATATTATCTGCCTTGCTATAGTGATTTTTGGTATTTTATCCTGCTTTCTGTTCTCTGAGCTTCCAGCATCTGTGGTTTGATGTCTGACATTAATTTGGGGGAAATTCTCAGTCATTGCTTCAGACATTTCTTCTGTTCCTTTCTCTTTTTCTGATATTCCCATTATGTGTATGCTCTCTCTTTTGTAGTTTCCCACAGTTCTTGGATAGCCTGTTGTGTTTTGTTTTTCACTGTTTTCTTTTTGTTTTTCAGTTTTAAAAGTTTCTATTACCATATATTCAAGCTCAGAGATTCATTCTTCAGCCATGTCCGGTTTACTAATGAGCCCATCAAAACCATTCTTTATTCCTGTTACAATGTCTTTACTCTGTATCATTTCTTCTTGATTATTTCATATAGTTTCCACCTCTCTGCTGATATTATTTATCTTTTTTCCATGTTGTCTACTTTTTGCCCTAAAGCCCTTAGCATATTAACCATAGTTTAAAAAATTTCTGGTCTGATAATTGCAACTTCTCTACCAATCAGATTTTGTTACTGACTCTGGCTCTTCAAACTGTTTTTTTGTTTTGTTTTGTTTTGCTCTTTAGTATGTGTATTAGTCTGTTTTCACACTGCTGGTAAAGACACACCTGAGACCTGAGACTGGGCAATTTATACAAGAAAGAGATTTAATTGATTCACAGTTCCACGTGGCTAGGGAGGCCTCACAATCATGGCAGAAGGTGAAAGGCATGTCTTACATGGTGGCAAACAAGGGAAGAATGAGAGCCAAGCGAAAGGAGTTTTCCCTATAAAACCATCAGATCTCCTGAGACTTATTCACTACCATGAGAACGATATAACAGAAACTGCCCCCATGATTCAGTTCCCTCCCACTTGGTCCCTCCCACAACATGAGGGAATTATGAGAGCTGCAATTCAAGATGAGATTTGGGTGGAGACACAGCCAAACCATATCAATATGCCTTTTAATTTTTTGTTAAAAGGTGGACATGAAGTAATGGGTAATAGGGAATTTCTATAAATAGGCCATTTGTAATGTATTTGTAAGATGTGAAGGGAGGGAAAGCATTTTATAGTCCTTTTTTCAGGTCTTACTGTTTCAACGTTCCTGTAGCCCTGGGCTGTGAACTTCACCAGTGCTTCTCAGTTTTTCCTTTCTTAGGTGGGATAGGACAGCTGGAGGGGGCTAGAGTTGTATATTTCCCTTTCCCTAGGTGGAAAGCTAGAGGGGGCTAGAGTTTGGTGTTTCCCTTCTCCCAGGTTTGTTAGGGTCTGGTAAAACTCAAGCAGGCTAGCCTCTGGTTAAATAATTTCTCCTGAAGGCAGGCTTTATTAAGAAGAATCTAATGTATTTCCCTCTACCTGCTGGATGCAGGAAGGGGTTTTTCTTTGATAAACACTGTGAAGATCTAGTAGAGCCCCTGGAGGTGAAACTAACCAAAGTGTGAGGGTCCCTCATGACTGGATTCTGATGAAGTTTTTATTTCTTAGGCTTGTTTACCTGAGCCTCCAGCAATGTTTTGGATTATTGTTTAGAGTTTTCTACCCTGCAGAAGTTTCTGCTGCTGGGTTTCTGCTCAGTAAGTTGTGATTCTTGGTATCTACTTGTCGGTGTCTCCAATTTTTGAGGTAACAGTTCTTTGACAGATTTAAGAAGAGTTATTAATTTTTCAGTTTATTTAACTTTTTTTTTTTTTATTTTTTGAGACTGAGTCTCACTGCCACCCAGGCTGGAGTGCAGTGCCGCGATCTTGGCTCACTGAAACCTCTGCATACTCAGTTCAAGCAATTCCCCTGCCTCAGCCTCCTGAGTAATTGAGACTACAGGTGCCTGCCACCATGCCCAGCTAATTTTTATACTTTCAGTAGAGATGGGGTTTCACCATGTTGGCCAGGCTTGTCTTGAACTCCTGACCTCAAGTAATCTGCCTGCCTTGGCCTCTCAAACTGCTGGGATTACAGGCCTGAGCCACTGCGCACAGCCTGTTTAACTTTTTACTTGTTAAAATGGAGTGAAGACTTCCAAGTTCCTTACATGTCAGACAGGAAACTGGAAGTCCTGAGGACATATCATTTTCATATCTGACATTTGCTTCTAATAGACAAAACAGAATATCTCCATCAAATTTATTGGAGACAAAATAGGTGCTTATTGTTGCAAATTATACTGCCATTATTGCAAATGTGGGTTAGTTATTCAGGGGGTTGCTAGTTATTAAGTGGGCTATTTTAAAAGTACATTTGGCCTACTCTTGCTCTCAACCTTTCTTGCCCTTCCACCTTCTGGGATAGGATGATTCAGCAAGAAGGTCTTCACTAAATTCTGGCACCATGTTCTCATACTTACCAGCCTCCAGAATCATGAATGAGCTTTTATTGCTTATATCAGTCTGTGGTATTCTTATAGCAGCACAAAATGAACCAAGACAAAAACTGGTATTGAGAAGTAAGGCTTTTGTTATAATAAATATCTGTAAATGTGGAAGCAGCTTTGGATCTGGGTCATGAACAGAGGCTGGAAGAATTTGGAGGAACAGGCTAAAAAACGCATAGGTTGCTGTGAATGGAGTGCTAAGGGTAATTCTGGTGAGAGCTCAGAAGAGAGAGCACTGTAGGAAAGTGTGAAATCTCTTGGAGATTACTTAAGTCATTGTTATCAGAATACTGGTAGAAATATGAACAGTAATGATAATTCTAATGAGGTGTCAGGTGGAAACGAGGAACAAGGTATTGGAAACTGGAGGAAAGGCCATCCTTCTTACCAGGGCTTGCCCGAGGGCTTTATAAAAGGTGGAATTTAAGAGTAATGGACTAGAATATCTGGCAGAATAAATTTTTAAGCAAAATATTTAAAAAGATATGTGGCCATTTTAACCACATATAGGAAGCTATGAATAGAGAAAAATTACTTAAAGATGAAATTTATAATTAAAAGAGAATTAAAATGAAAAGGTTTAGAAAATTATCAGCCTTGCCATGTAAGAAGTGAAAAGGCACATTTAGAAGAACAAACCAAGGGTGTGGCCAAGCAACCCTTTGCTAGAGACTACTAAAGCTAGAAGAGAGCCAGGTGCTATTTATCAAGACAATGATAGAATGACCCTGAAGGCGTTTCAGAGATCTTTGAGTAGGCTGCTCCTCCCAGTATAGTTTCAGAACAGGGCTGTGAGTCAGGGCAACGTATCCAGAAAGGGGCCCATGGGACTTCAGCATGCACTGCTTACGGCCACCTCATGATTCTGCTCCCCACATTCTGGCACACTGCTCCTTGGTCACCTCACCTGTGGCTCAGGCAGGCCCAGGTACACCCCATGTTGTTGCTCTGGAGGGTGAAAGTGATGTTGATGGCAGTGGCAGCCTTTCTGGAGTGGCCACTGCCATGATGCTGGCTACAGTGGGGGAGGCACAACTTGGACTGCACACCCCATGGAGCTGGCGGGAGCTAGGAACAGGCAGAAGCCCAGCCCCCTTCCAAGTTGGAGAAGAAGGAGCTTCACCATCCCTGGTGCAGCTGCAGCCACACAGCAGCAGAATGTGCACCCAGGCATCTCTGCATTCTTGGGGCCCATGAAGCCCCCCTGCCCCTGCAGGCTCAGAAGTGCCTGCTCCTGCTGCATGGCCTCTCCTCACTCATGGAACCCGCTTTGATTTCAGAGCAAAGTTGTGGCTGAGCCTGGGTGCTGTCACCACCCAGGTGAGTGTGTGCACACTTGGGGCAGTGCTGACATACCAGCCCCCTGCTGCCTTGGCCCTCTCTGGACTTTAGGTGCCAATGGGTACAGTTGGGAGGATGGTGGGGGTGGTAAGGGTGTCTCTGGTCAGGCCTTCGGGCATCCCTTGGCACGAACAGCCTGGGCACTGTGCACACCATGGACAGCAGGTTAGTGGTGGCAGGAGGCAGGTTCCTAGGCAGAAAGGGGTGGGTCCCTGGTGAAACTCCACCTTCAGGCCTGGGACGGCCTAATGCCTGAGGGCCAGGCTGCCAGTTCTGAGGACTGGAGCGAGAACTTATGGTGCTTTTTCTGGCCAGCCCATGGCCACTCAGGGACCAATCAGCACATACTTCTTCCTCTCTGAAGTCCATAAAAACCCTGGACTCAGGCCGACTCAGGCAGATGACAGGACCACCTGCCTGTGGAGAGGAGTTACCCACTGTGGGTCTCCTCTCTGCTGAGAGCTGAGCAGATGATGAGACAACCTGCCTGTGGAGAGGAGCTACCAACTGTGGTTCTCCTCTCTGCTGAGAGCTGAACAAACATCTAGATGACCTGCCTGTGCAGAGGAGCTACCGACTGTGGTTCTCTCTGCTGAGAGCTGAACACTCTTCAAGATGACCTGCCTGGGGAGAAGAGGTACCTATTGCAGGTCAGCTCTGAGCTGTTTTGTCACTCAATAAAGCAACTCTTCACTTTGCTCACCCTCCACTTGTCTGCATATCTCATTTTTCCTGGATGCAGGACAAGAACTCGGGACTTGCTGAATAGCAGAGCTAGAAGAGCCGTAACACAAACAGGGCTGAAATGCACCCCTTGCTCACCACGTTGAGGGTGACAAGAAGGAGAGAAGAGCTGCGGCCCTTCAGGAAGCCCAGACCTAGGAGCTTCCCAAGCTAGGGCTGTGATACCCTTTTTGGGGATCTGTGGTTCCTGGCATCTCCAAGCTTCTGGGTGCCACTGCGTTCCTTGGTGCCAGCTGTGGAAGCTACTTGCGGTACACCTGATCCGGCTGCAGCCTTGCAGGGAGCTGGTGCCTGTGCCAGCCCCTGGAGCTTCCCACCCCACTGCAACTGGCGTGCCTTGCTGTGTGAAGTGGGTGGACCCTACGCTCATTCACTCACACACTCCTTGATGCTTTGCTTACCCATGGCAGGTGAGGGATCCAGGCCGGTATCATGAACTGAGAGTAACCTGGCAGGCTGAGTGGGAGGAGTGAGCCCCACATGCCAGAGCAAAACTCAGGCAAAGGCACCACTGGCCACAGAGGTTTCCAGCTGGAAAAGCAACACCCCAAGGATCCCATAACAATGTGAGCCTTGGCAGTGGTCATGTGGTGCTGACTCTGCAGACACAGAATACATGAGCTATGAGGCCATGGTGACCTTCGCCTAGATTTCAAAAGATGTATTGGGCAGCATGGGGAAGAAATTTGTCACAGGGGCAGAGCCACTATAGAGAGCCCCCACTAAGGCAGTGCCTAGTAGAGCTCTGAAAATGAGGCCACTACAGAGAGTCCCTATTAGAGTAATGCCTAGTAGAGCTGTTGGAGTAAGTCCACCATCAAGACCCCAGAACTAGAGAGTTACCAGAGTGCAATACCAGCCTGAGAGCTGCAGGCAGCAACTCCAACCCAAGGGATCTGAAGCATGGACTGAGCCCAGTAAAGCTGTTGGGGCAGGGCTGCCAGAAGCCTTGGGGGCCCAACCTCCACCCCAGTGTGCCCAGGATGCTGAACATGGAATAAAATGAAGTTATTCTCCTGCTTTAAGACCTAACGTTGTTTTCTCTATTGAGTTTTGGACTTACTTGGGACTGGTTACCCTTTTCTTCCTGCTTATTTCTCCCTTTTGGAATGGGAATGTCTAGCCTATGACAGTCCCACCATTGTGTATTAGAAGCAGATGATTTGTTTTGATGTCATAGGGTCACAGCTGGAGAGAAATGTGCCTCAGTGTGAATCATACCTTGTGTTCATGCATATTTGATTTAGATGAGACTCTGGACTTTGGACTTTTGAGTTGATGCTGGAATGAGTAAAGGCTCTGGGGCTATTGGGGTGGAGTTAATGCATTTTCATATGAGAAAGATATGCACTTTAGGGGCCAGAGGTAAAATGCTATGGTCTGACTGTGTCTCCCAATGTTGATGTGTTGGAAACTCAATCCCCAGTGCAGTAGTTTTAGGAGGTAAGACATTCAAGAGGTAATTAGGTCATGAGGGAGTGGGTTTGTTATTGTGAGTGGGCAGTTATAAAAATGAGTTTGGCCCTCTCTTACTCTTTCACTCTTACCCTCCCACCTTCTGCCATGAGATGATGAAGCATGAAGGCCTTCACCAGATGTCAGTGTCATACTCTTGGGCTTCCTAGCCTCCAGAACCATGAGCCAAATAAACTTCTTTCCATTATCTTTTTTTAAAGACAGCCTCACTGTTGCCCAGGCTGGAGTGCAGTGGCATGATCATAGCTCACTGCAGCTTTGAACTCCTGGGCTGAAATAATCCTTCCATCTCATCCTCCTGAGTAACTGAGACTATGGGCACACACCACCATGCCTGGATAATTTATTTATTTGTTATTTTTTTTGTAGAGATGGGGTCTTGCTTTGCTTCTCAGGCTGGTCTCTCAAACTCCTGGCTTTAAGTGATTCCCTTGCCTTGGCCTTCTAAAGTGCTGGGATTTACAGGCATGAGTCACCATGCCTGGTATAAACTTCTAATATTTATAAATTACTCAGGATGTGGAATTACGTTATAGCAGTACAAAACGGAGCAAGACAAAACCAAAATGAGGGTCGATGCCTGTCATATTTCTCAAAGTCTATGCCATGCTCCTCAAAGCATTCATACAATAATTAAATGCTGGTAACATTTGTCTCTGTAGACAAATATTTATGGTTTCTATTATTAGATAATAAGAACTATAAAATCCCATAATGTTTTCAATTTACGTTTGAGTCCATGAAGATGAACACTAAATTTAGGGCTCAATTGCAACTAAATCAACCTTAAACTCTTAGCAAAATTCAATTTTTACTAACAAATGGCATTTGATTTACATATGCTTTGCTTTAATATTTAAGTCGATTTATATAATTTTAATGAACGGTGATACTATCAATTAATAAAAATGAATTTAAAATAAGCAAAAATATACATCTTTTAATAATTTCAGATTTTTTTTTTTTTT
>NW_026654094.1:0-9861 GCF_009828535.3 Hylobates moloch
TCCCTTTCTATTCCATACCATTCAATTCCATTCTATTCCATTCAATTCCACAGCATTGTATTCTATTTCTTTCTTTCAACCAGTTCTCAATCTGTAACCCTATCTGGATTGCATTGTCAAAATATCAGCTCACGTTTTACTTCACCGTTCCATTCCATTCCATTTTATTCCATTTCATTCCATTCCATTCTATTCCATTTCATTCCATTCCATTCAATTTCATTCCATTCCATTCCATTCCATTTCAGGCCATTCCATTCCATTCCATTCCATTCCATTCCATTCCATTCATTTCATTCCATTTCATTCCATTCCATTCCATTCCGTTCCATTGCACTCCATTCCATTCTGTTCCATTCCATTCAATTCCATCCCATCGCATCACATAACTTCCCTTCCTATCCCATCCCATCCCATTAGATGCCATCCCATTCCATTCCATTACATTTCATTGCATTCTATTCCATTCTGTTTCATTCCATTCCATTCCATTCCATTTCATTCCGTTCCATTGCACTCCATTCCATTCTGTTCCATTCCATTCCATTTTATCCCATCGCATCATATAACTTCCATTGCTATCCCATCCCATCCCATTAGATCCCATCCCATTCCATTCCATTCCGTCCCTCTCCATTCCCTTCCGTTCCATTCCATTCCATTCCATTCCATTCCATTCCATTCCATTCCGTTCCGTTCCATTGCATTCCACTTCATTCCATTCATTTCTTTCAAGAAATTCTCAATCTGTCACCGTGGCTGGATTGCAGTTGCACCATGTCAGCTCACATTTTATTTCACCATTCCTTTCCATTCCATTTCGTTCCATTCAGTTCCCTTCCGTTCCATTGCAGTCCATTCCATTCCATTCCATTCCATTGAACTGCATTCCACACTATTCTATTCTATTCTTTTCTTTCAAATATTTCTCAATCTGACACCGTGACTGGATTGCAGTGGCTCAAATCAGCTCACATTTTATTTCACCATTCCATTCCATTCCATTTTACTTTATTCCATTCCATTCAATTTCATTCCTTTCCATTCCATTCCGTTCCATTCCATTCCATTCCATTCCATTCCATTCCATTCCATTCCATTCCAATCCATTCCACTCCATTCTATTCCATTCTACTCCATGCAATTCCACATTATTCTATTCTATTCGTTTCTTTCAACATGATTTCAATCTGTCAAACTGGCTGGATTGCCGTGGCACAATATCAGCTCACATTTTATTTCACTTTTCCATTCCATTCCATTTCATTGAATTCCGTTCGATTGCACTCCATTGTACTGTGTTCCATACAATTCCATTCCATTCCATTCCATTCCATTCCGTTCCATTCCATTCCATTCTAATCCATTCCATTGCGTTCCTTTCCTTTCCATTCCATTCCATTGCATTCCATTCTATTCCATTCCATTACATTCCGTTCCATTCTTTTCCATTCCATTCCATTCCATTGCATTCCATTCCATTCCGTTCCATTCCACACTATTCTAATCCATTCTTTTTTTTCAACAAGCTCTCAATCTGTCACCGTGGCTGGATTTCAGTGGCAAAATATTAGCTCACATTTAATTTCACCTTTTCATTCCATTCCATTCAATTCCATTCCATCTCATTCCATTCCATTTCATTGCATTCCATTCTATTTCACTCCATTCCATTCCATTCCATTCCATTCCATTCCATTCCATTCCATTCCATTCCATTCCATTCAACACTACTCTGTTGTATTCCTTTTTTTTCAAGAAGTTCTCAATCTGTCACCCTGACTGGATTGCAGTGGCACAAGTTCAGCTCACATTTTATTTCACCGTTCCATTTGATTCCATTCCATTCCATTGCATTCTGTTCTATTCCGTTCCATTCATTTCCATTCTATTCCATTCCATTCCATTAAATTACATTGCATTCCATTCCACCTCTTTCCATTCCATTCCTTTATATTCCATTCAGTTCCACACCATTCCACACTATTCTATTCTATTACTTTCTTCCAAAAAGTTCTCAATGTTACACCCTGGCTGGATTGCAGTGGCTCAAAATCAGCTCACATTTTATTTCACCCTTCCCTTCCATTCTATTCCATTCCATTCCATTCCATTTTGTCCCATTCCATTCCATTCCATTCCATTGCATTCCATTCCATTCCTTTCCATTCCATTCCACACTATTCTATTCTATACTTCAATTACAAAATGTTCTCAATCAGTCAACCTGGCTGGATTGAAGTGTCATTATGTCAGCTCATATTTTATTTCACCGTTGCATTCCATTCCATTAAATTCCATTCCATTCCATTTTATTTCTTTCCATTCCTTTACATTCCGTTCCATTGGACTTCATTCCATTCCATTCCATTCCATTCCATTCCATTCCATTCCATTCCATTCCATTCCATTTCATTCCATTCCGTTCCATTCCATTCCATTGGACTCTGTTCCCTTCCATTCCATTAGATTCCATTTGATTCCATTCCATTCCATACTATTGTATTCTATTCCTTTCTTCCCAAAAGTTCTCAATGTGACACTCTCACTGGATTGCAGTGGCTCAAAGTCAGCTCACATTTTATTTCACCCTTCCGTTTCATTCTATTCAATTCCATTCCATTCCATTTCGTTCCATTCCATTCCTTTACATTCCATTGCAATGCATTCCATTCCATTCCATTCCATTCCATTCCATTCCATTCCATTCCATACCGCGCTATTCTATTCTATTCCTTGGTTTCAAAATTTTCTCCATCAGTTACTCTGGCTGAGTTGAGGTGTCACAATATCAGCTCATATTTTATTTCACCGTTGCATTTCATTCCATTAAATTCCATTCCATTCCATTTCATTTCATTTCATTTCATTCCTTTCCATTCCGATCCATTGCACCCCATTCCGTTCCATTCCATTCCATTTCATTCCATTCCATTCCATTCCTTCGTTTATCCTTCCTTGATTTCTTTCCTTCTTTCCTTTGATTACTTCCTTCCTTCTTTCCTCCTTCTTTCCCATTCCATTCCATTCCATTCCATTCCATTCGATTCCATTCCATACCGCGCTATTCTATTCTATTCCTTGGTTTCAAAATTTTCTCCATCAATTACCCTGGCTGGGTTGAGGTGTCACAATATCAGCTCATATTTTATTTCACCGTTGCATTTCATTCCATTAAATTCCATTCCATTCCATTTCATTTCATTTCATTTCATTCCTTTCCATTCCGATCCATTGCACCCCATTCCGTTCCATTCCATTCCATTTCATTCCATTCCATTCCATTCTGTTCCAATTCACTCTATTCCCTTCCGTTCCATTCCGTTCCATTCCATTCCATTCCATTCCATTCCATTGCATTCCGTTCCATTCCATTCCATTGCTTTCCATTCAATTCCACACTATTCTATTCTATTCCTCTCTTTCAACCAGTTCTCAATCTCTCACCCTGGGTGAATTGCATTGACTCAATATCAGCTCCCATTTTATTGCACCATTCCATTCTATTCCATTAAATTCCATTCCATTCAATTCCATTCCATTCCATTCCTTACCATTCCATTCCAGTCTATTTAATTCCATTTAATTCCTTTCCGTTCCATTCCATTCCATTACACTACATTCAATTCCATTCCATTCCATTCCACCCTGTACTATTTTATTAATTTCTTTCAACAAGTTCTCTATCTGTCACCCTGGCTTGATTGCAGTAGCAAAAATTCAGCTCACATTTTATTTCACCTTTCCATTCCATTCCATTCCATTTCATTCCATTCCATTCAATTCCAATTCATTCCATTCCTTTCCATTCCAAACTACTCTATTCTTTTCCTTTCGTTCAACAAGTTCTCAATCTGTCAGCTTGGCTGTATTGCACTGGTGCAATCTCACCCCACATTATGTTTCACCGTTCCATTCCATACCATTCCATTCCATTCCATTCCATTCCATTCCATTCCATTCCATTCCATTCCATTCCATTCCATTCAATTTCATTGCGTTCCATTCCATTCCATTCCGTTCCATTCCATTCCACATCATTCCATTCCGTTCCATCCCATTCCACATCATTTCATTCCATTGCATTCCATTCCATTCCATTGAAATCCGTTTAAGTCCATTCCTTTCTGTTCCGTTCCATTACACTCCATTCCATTCCATTCCATTCCATTCCATTCCATTCCATTCCATTCCATTCCATTCCACTCCAATCCACAATGTTCTATTCTATTCCTTTCTTTCAAATAGTTCTCAAACTGTCACCCTGGTTGGATTGCAGTGGTTCAATGTCAGCTCACATTATATTTCACCGGTGCACTCCATTCCATTCCTTTCCATTCCGTTCAATTCCATTCCACTGCTGTCCATTCTGTTCCATTCCGTTACATTGCAATCCATTCTATTCCATTCCACTCCATTCCATTCCATACCATTCCATTCCATTCCATTCCATTCCATTCCATTTCTTTCCATTCCGTTCCATTCTGTTACATTGCATTCCATTGCATTCCTGTCCATTCAATTCCATTCCATTCCATTCCATTCCATTCCATTCCATTCCATTCCATTCCATTCCATTCCACTCTATTCCATTCCATTTCTTTATATTCCATTCAGTTCCACACCATTCCACACTATTCTATTCTATTACTTTCTTCCAAAAAGTTCTCAATGTTACACCCTGGCTGGATTGCAATGGCTCAAAATCAGCTCACATTTTATTTCACCCTTCCCTTCCATTCTATTCCATTCCATTCCATTTTGTCCGTTCAATTATGTTCTATTGCACTCCATTACATTCCATTCCGTTCCATTCCACACTAGTCTCCTTCATTCCTTTCTTTCAACAAGTTCTCAATCTGTCACCCTGGCTGGATTGCAGTGGCAACTATGTCAGCTCACATTATACTTCACACTTCCATTCCATTCCGTTCCATTCCCTTCCATTCCATTTCATTCCATTCCGTTCCGTTCTGTTCCATTGCACTTCATTCCATTAAATTCCCTTCCATTCCATTCTATTCCATTCCAGTCGAAGCCATTCCATTCCATTCCATTCCATTCCATTCCATTCCATTCCACACTATTCTATTCTATTCATTTGTTTCAACAAGCTCTCAAACTGTCACCGTGGCTGGATTGCAGTTGCAAAATATTAGCTCACATTTAATTTCACCATTTCATCCCATTCCATTCAATTCCATTCCATCCCATTCCATTCCATTTAATTGCATTCCGTTCCATTTCACTCCATTCCATTCCATTCCATTCCACACTACTCTGTTTTATTCCTTTTTTTCAAGAAGTTCTCAATCTGTCACCGTGGCTGGATTGCAGTGGCACAAGGTCAGCTCACATTTTATTTCACCGTTCCATTCAATTCCATTCTATTCCTTTCCTTTCCATTCCATTCTGTTCTGTTCCATTCATTTCCATTCTATTCCATTCCTTCCATTCCATTGCATTGCATTCCATTCCACTTCTTTCCATTCCTTTCCATTCCATTCCATTCCTTTATATTCTATTGAATTTTTCTCCATTCCACACTATTCTATTCTACTACTTTCTTCCAAAAAGTTCTTAGTGTGACACCCAGGCTGGATTGCAGTGGCTCAAGGTCAGCTCACATTTTATTTCACCCTTCCCTTCCATTCTATTCCATTGCACTCCATTCCACTTTGTCCCATTCCATTCCAATCCATTCCATTCTATTCCATTCCATTCCACACTATTCTATTCTATACTTTGATTTCAAAATGTTCTCAATCAGTCACCCTGGCTGGATTGAAGTGTCACAATGTCAGCTCATATTTTATTTCACCGTTGCATTCCATTCCATTAAATTCCATTCCATTCCATTTTATTTCTTTCCCTTCCTTTCCATTCCGTTCTATTGCACCTCATTCCATTCCATTAGATTCCATTCCATTCCCTTCCATTCCACACTATTCTATTCTATTCCTTTCTTCCCAAAAGTTCTCAATGTGACACTCTGGCTGGATTGCAGTGGTTCAAAGTCGGCTCACATTTTATTTCACCCTTCCATTTCATTCTATTCCATTCCATTCCATTCCATTTCATTCCATTCCATTCCTTTGCATTCCACTGCAATGCATTCCATTCCATTCCATTCCATTCCATTCCATTCCATTCCATTCCATTCCATTCCATTCCATTCCATTCCATACCGCACTATTCTATTCTATTCCTTGGTTTCAAAATGTTCTCAATCAGTTACTCTGGCTGAGTTGAGGTGTCACAATATCAGCTCATATTTTATTTCACCGTTGCATTCCATTCCATTAAATTCCATTCCATTCCATTTCATTTCATTCCATTCCTTTCCATTCTGATCCATTGCACCCCATTCCGTTCCATTCCATTCCATTCCATTCCATTCCATTCCATTCCATTCCATTCCATTTCATTCCATTCCGTTCCATTCTGTTCCAATGCACTCTGTTCCCTTCCATTCCATTCCATTCCATTGCATTCCGTTCCATTCCATTTCTTTGCTTTCCATTCAATTCCACACTATTTTATTCTATTCCACTCTTTCAACCAGTTCTCAATCTCTCACCCTGGCTGAATTGCAGTGGCTCAATATTAGCTCCCATTTTATTGCACCGTTCCATTCTATTCCATTCCATTCCATTCCATTCCATTCCATTCCATTCCATTCCATTCCATTCCATTCCATTCCATTCCATTCCATTCCTTACCATTCCATTCCACTCTATTAAATTCCATTTCATTCCATTCCGTTCCATTGCACTACATTCAATTCCATTCCATTGCATTCCATTCCATTCCACCCTATACTATTTTATTAATTTCTTTCAACACGTTCTCTATCTGTCACCCTGTCTTGATTGCAGTAGCAAAAATTCAGCTCACATTTTACTTCACAGTTCCATTCCATTCCATTCCTTTCCATTCCATTCCATTCCAATCCATTCTATTCCTTTCCATTCCAAACTACTCTATTCTATTCCTTTCGTTCAACATGTTCTCAATCTGTCAGCCTGGCTGTATTGCAGTGGTGCAGTCTCTCCCCACATTATATTTCACTGTTCCATTCCATACCATTCCATTCCATTCAATTCCGTTCCATTCCATTCCATTCCGTTCAATTCCATTCCACTTCATTCCATTCCTTTCCATGCCATTCACTTCATTTCATTCCATTCCATTCCATTCCTTTCCATTGAAATCCATTTAAATCCATTCCTTTCTATTCCATTCCATTACACTCCATTCTATTCCATTCCATTCCATTCCATTCCATTCCATTCCATTCCATTCCATTCCACAATATTCTTTTTTTTTTACCCATTTATTTATTGCATATGATATTTTTATGCTATAAATCCAAATGTCCAAACAGTATCATTTCCTTTGACATGGAGGACATTCTTTAGCATTCAGGCCTGCTAGACATTAATTTTCTCATCTTTCATTTATCTGAAAATGTCTAATTCACCCTCATTTTTGAGAGATATTTTTCTTTTTTTTTTTAATTATATTATACTTCAGGGTTTTAGGGTACATGTGCACAATGTGCAGGTTTGTTACATATGTATCCATGTACCATGTTGATTTCCTGCACCCATTAACTCGTCATTTAGCATTAGATGTATCTCCTAATGCTGTCCCTCCCCCCTCCCCCACCCCACAACAGTCCCCGGAGTGTGATGTTCCCCTTCCTGTGTCCATGAGTTCTCATTGTTCAATTCCCACCTATGAGTGAGAACATGCGGTGTTTGGTTTTTGTCCTTGTGATAGTTTACTGAGAGTGATGTTTTCCAGTTTCATCCATGTCCCTACAAAGGACACGAACTCATCATTTTTTATGGCTGCATAGTATTCCATGGTGTATATGTGCCACATTTTCTTCATCCAGTCTATCGTTGTTGCACATTTGGGTTGGTTCCAAGTCTTTGCTATTGTGAATAGTGCCGCAATAAACATACGTGTGCATGTGTCTTTATAGAAGCATGATTTATAGTCCTTTGGGTATATACCCAGTAATGGGATGGCTGGGTCAAATGGTATTTCTAGTTCTAAATCCCTGAGGAATCGCCACACTGACTTCCACAATGGTTGAATTAGTTTACAGTCCCACCAACAGTGTATAAGTGTTCCTATTTCTCCACATCCTCTCCAGCACCTGTTGTTTCTTGATTTTTTAATGATGGCCATTCTAACTGGTGTGATATGGTATCTCACTGTGGTTTTGATTTGCATTTCTCTGATGGCCAGTGATGATGAGCATTTCTTCATGTGTTTTCTGGCTGCATAAATGTCTTCTTTTGAGAAGTGTCTGTTCATGTCCTCTGCCCATTTTTTGATGGGGTTGTTTGTTTTTTTCTTGTAAATTTGTTGGAGTTCATTGTAGATTCTGGATATTAGCCCTTTGTCAGATGAGTAGGTTGCAAAAATTTTCTCCCATTCTGTAGGTTGCCTGTTCACTCTGATGATAGTTTCTTTTGCTGTGCAGAAGCTCTTTAGTTTAATGAGATCCCATTTGTCGATTTTGGCTTTTGTTGCCATTGCTTTTGGTGTTTTAGACATGAAGTCCTTGCCCAAGCCTATGTCCTGAATGGTATTGCCTAGGTTTTCTTGTAGGATTTTAATGGTTTTAGGTCTAACATATAAGTCTTTAATCCATCTTGAATTAATTTTTGTATAAGGTGTAAGGAAGGGATCCAGTTGCAGCTTTCTACATATGGCTAGCCAGTTTCCCCAGCACCATTTATTAAATAGGGAATCCTTTCCTCATTTCTTGTTTTTGTCAGGTTTGTCAAAGATCAGATAGTTGTAGCTATGCGGCATCATTTCTGAGGGCTCTGTTCTGTTCCACTGATCTATGTCTCTGTTGTGGTACCAGTACCATGCCGTTTTGGTTACTGTAGCCTTGTAGTATAGTTTAAAGTCAGGTAGCGTGATGCCTCCAGCTTTGTTCTTTTGGCTTAGGATTGACTTGGCGATGCGGGCTCTTTTTTGGTTCCATATGAACTTTAAAGTAGTTTCTTCCATTTCTGTGAGAAAGTCATTGGTAGCTTGATGGGGATGGCATTGAATCTATAAATTACCTTGGGCAGTATGGCCATTTTCACGATATTGATTCTTCCAACCCATGAGCATGGAATGTTCTTCCATTTGTTTGTATCCTCTTTTATTTCATTGAGCAGTGGTTTGTAGTTCTCCTTGAAGAGGTCCTTCACATCCCTTGTAAGTTGGATTCCTAGGTATTTTATTCTCTTTGAAGCAATTGTGAATGGGAGTTCACTCATGATTTGGCTCTCTGTTTGTCTGTTATTGGTGTACAAGAATGCTTGTGATTTTTGTACATTAATTTTGTATCCTGAGACTTTGCTGAAGTTGCTAATCAGCTTAAGGAGATTTTGGGCTGAGACAATGGGGTTTTCTAGATATACAATCATGTCATCTGCAAACAGGGACAATTTGACTTCCTCTTTTCCTAATTGAATACCCTTTATTTCCTTCTCCTGCCTGATTGCTCTGGCCAGAACTTCCAGCACTATGTTGAATAGGAGCGGTGAGAGAGGGCATCCCTGTCTTGTGCCAGTTTTCAGAGGGAATGCTTCCAGTTTTTGCCCATTCAGTATGATATTGGCTGTGGGTTTGTCGTAGATAGCTCTTATTATTTTGAGATACGTCCCAGCAATACCTAATTTATTGAGAGTTTTTAGCATGAAGGGTTGTTGAATTTTGTCAAAGGCCTTTTCTGCATCTATTGAGATAATCATGTGGTTTTTGTCTTTGGTTCTGTTTATATGCTGGATTACATTTATTGATTTGTGTATGTTGAACCAGCCTTGCATCCCAGGGATGAAG
>NW_026654095.1:0-9858 GCF_009828535.3 Hylobates moloch
GGGTTCTGCTTTGATTTTTGAACCCTGACAGACTTTTTGAACCTTGACAGACATAGGGCTGATAGATTTGTCTTCACTGTTCTGACACTCTTGAATATAAGTCTTGTGGGGGCTATTGGCAAAGAATTCCTGTCAGAAAATATTTGAGTAGCCACTTCTGAAATCTCTTTTCTTTTTTAAATTGTCACATGACAACAAAAATATTTGTTATAGAAAGAAAAATGTAGTCCATCCCTATCATTTGTATTCTGTATTTGTGAATCAGCCTACATCCTAAAACTTGTGTATAATCTCCAAATTAATTATTATATTGCACTTCTAGTCATGGTAGAACATCATGCACCATGTGGAGAAAAGCATTAAAATAATAATTCATATTTCACCCATGAGATTGGCAAAGTTTTGTAAATTCAACAAGAGATCTCAAATTAGTAGTTATTTGGTTAGTCAGTGATTTCTCTTGGAGTGGTAGAAAACAAAAAAAGTTTTATCTTCCTGTTGGACTTCTCTTCGAATATCCTATAAATGTCTAAAGCAGCATTTAAGGCTGGACAAGGTGGTTTATGCCTGTACTCCCAAGCACTTTGGAAGTCCAAGACCAGAGGATCACTTGAAGACAGGAGTTGGAGAACAGCCTGGGCTACAGAGCCATTCACTGACTCTATGAAAAGTTTTAAAAAACATTAGCCAGGTGGGATGGTGTGCGCCTGTACTCCTAGCTACTTGGGAGGCTGAAGTAGGAGGATCCCTTGAGCCTTGGAATTCAAGGCTGCAGTGAGCTATGATTGTACCACTGCACTCCACAAGGAGACAGTTTCTCTAGAATAAATAAATGCGCCCCTAGAGGAATGCCTGTATCTTGGATGAAACTCAATAAACAGTATAAAATGCATCTTAGTTGATTTCCAGTGTGTGTCTAATCTGATAGGATTTACATTACATATGATTCATTTCAGTCATGGTTTTTTAAGGAGTGATGATAATTTAATCAGTGGTGCAAAGGTGTGATCTACATACTGCATAAACCTAATCATCTTATTCTCAACCTTTCTCAGTACTCCACCCACTTAAAGAGGTGGGTGTGGTCTTCACAGATTCTTATAAAAGGACATAGAAGAGACAAGCTCAGTTTTCTCCAAAGGAGAAGGAGCGTGCTTGGAGGGAGCTGTATTTTGGTGACTTCTGAAATTTGGTACTGCAGTGAATGAGCTCCTGACCTTGAGGAGTACTTAACAGAATTATTTCTGGAAGAATCATCATGGGAAGCATTCAAAGAACCCAGCGGTGAGTGAAACTTATGTTGATAAAATGATATCTTTTTTCCTTTACAAAATAATAAATTAGAGTGTTAAAAATATCTCATTATCTTAAATCTACACAATGATACCATTTGTAATTCATATTCGTACTATAGATTTTATGAATTATGAGGGTACTAATTGTTGTTATTTTGCATTTTCTATCATTGTTCAATATAGTTTTGAAAAAATTGAAATATCTAGTGTTTGCTGCAACCGATATGTATGCATAATGAATATATGGAGTTGATATTTATGCATGTATGTACACATAGGTGTGTGTAAATATATGTGTAATGAGTGTATTAATATTATACAATTGAATTGAGAAGACATTAATGAATGTTAATTAATTCATTCAGCATTTAGACATAACTTTAAATTAGTAAGGTAATGATGAGAGTCGCAAAATAGTGAAACTGAAAAAAATGAGAAAGCTCCAAGAAACATCCTAGTTTGGAAATCAAAATGCAATTTTTTGACCAAATAAATATATAAGATATAATTTGATACGTGATGGTGGTTGCCATCTCGCTTGAGTCTTAATCTTATTAAACGATGAAAAATTCCTTAAAATGACTTAGATGACCTCTGGAGAATATTTACAATTCTAAGATTTTTCCTTTCTTTCACTAAAATTCAGCAGTGTTATCAAAGAAAGGAGAGTAAAGAAAAGAACTTAAAATTGCCAAAGACCATAGTTTATGTATTAGTCAGGGCTCTCTAGACAGACAGAATCATAGGATGTATATGTATACCTGTAGAGATACATTCATGAGCCATTTCAGCCAACCACAAACCACACATGGTGGTCACATAAGATTATAATACCAGTATGTTTACTGTACCTTTTATGTATTTAAATATGTTTACATACTAAATAATTACCACTGTGTTACAATTGCCTAAAGTATACAGTACAGAACATGCTGTACAGTTTTGTAGTCTAGAAGCAGTAGGCTGTACTCCATATCATAGGTGTGTAGCAGGCTATACCACCTAGGTTTGTATAAGTATATTCTATCATGTCAAAACAATAAAATCGCCTGTCTAGGTGCAGTGGCTCATGCCTGTAGTCTCAGCACTTTTGGAGGCTGTGGCGGGCAGATCACTTGAGGCCAGGAGTTCAAGTCCAGCCTGGCCAACAGGGCAAAACCTCATCTCTACTGGAAAAAAAAAAAAAAATGAAAAAATTTGCCGGGTGTCGTGGCATGTTCCTGTAATCCCAGGTACTCAGGAGGCTAAGGCAGGAGACTCGCTTGACCCAGGAGGCGGAGGTTGCAGTGAGCCGAGATTGCACCACTGCCTCCAGCCTGGGTGACAGAGTGAGTCTCCATCTCAAAAAGTAAACAAATAAAACCTCCTTACACATTTCTCAGAACATGTATCTGTCCTCAAGCTACACATGATTCTACAGAAGAGGGAATTCATCAGGATAATTTGTTTGCTTGATTATGGAGTCTGAGCAGTTCCAAATATAGGCTGTCTTTAAGCTGATGTCCTGAGGATGCCAGTATCTTGACTGAGCTCAAGGCTGAAAGCCTCAGAACCAGCTTCAGGAGAAAGAGGAAATTGCCTTTTCTCTGGCCTTTTCCTTTTATCTGAGCTACCAGCTGATTGAATGGTGCCCACTCACATTGAGGGATGATGGTCCCACTCAGCTCACCAACTCACATGTCTCTCTCCTCTGGAAACACCTTCACAGACTCACCCAGAAACAATGCTGCACCAGTTCCCTAGGTGTTGGTTAATCCAGCCAGACTGATACCTAAAATTCACCATCACACCATAGAAATATAATTACATCTCTTTAAGTTTCACAAAAATCCTACTATATGTTAGTTCAGAGTTTGGATATCCTTAGGAGAAGTTAATTTAATCCAGGAGAAAATAAAAAGGCCCAATATCTTTAATTATTTTTTCTCTTCTATTCAACCTAGATTGGTTTAATTGCTGTTTTATATTTGTTTATTTGGTTAGTTGACTGGTGTTTCTATTTTCTTTTGGTTTTGGTTTTTTATTTTACTTTAATTTTATATTATTTTAAGTCCTGAGATAAATGTGCAGGACGTGCAGGCTTGTTATACAGGTAAACATGTGCCATGGTGGTTTGCTGCCCCACTGTTGTGTCTCTCTCTAAAAATACATCATAGGACCCTCTGGCCATCTTCTCGTATTTCTTTGGCCAAGGCAGTTTTTCCCACTCCTTCATGCTCATTCAGCAGTTATATGAAAGAAGAATAGGAACAACTACAATTTATTCTAGGCCACTTAGAATCAAACCCAATTTCCAGATCGACATTCAGAAAATGGGAAATTGAAGAGATTAGTATTATGTTACAGACAGGAACTAGGAGTAGAAGGGGTTGTGAGTCATCTAGTCAGTAATATCTACTATAAAGCCGGGAGACTCTCTCTGTGTGAGATTTTTATTTTTGTTACAGAAGAAATAGTTTGCTGTGCTTTAATGAACACTGTCAAGAGAAGAAACTAGAGCTATCACTTATCTCCACATGTTCAGAAGCTTTTCATCAACCCAGACCCCAAAATGACATGTTGCTCTTTCTTCCTCAGAAACATGAATTCTGGAATCTCGCAAGTCTTCCAGAGGGAAGTCACCTGCCCCATCTCCATGAACTACTTCATAGACCCGGTCACCATAGACTGTGGGCACAGCTTTTGCAGGCCCTGTTTCTACCTCAACTGGCAAGACATCCCAATTCTTACTCATTGCTTTGAATGCATAAAGTCAACACAGCAGAGAAACCTCAAAACTAACATTCATTTGAAGAAGATGGCTTCCCTTGCCAGGAAAGCCAGTCTCTGGCTATTCCTGAGCTCTGAGGAGCAAATGTGTGGCACTCACAGGGAGACAAAGAAGATGTTCTGTGAAGTGGACAAGAGCCTGCTCTGTTCGCTATGCTCCAGCTCTCAGGAGCACCGGGATCACAGACACTGTCCCATTGAGTGGGCTGCTGAGGAACACAGGGTAAGTGATGCCTCTGAAGATCTATTTCTATTAAGGACACATGAAATTCCTGTGGGCCTATTTTCTTGGAGATTGGGTAAAGCCAACTCTGAGTCCCTTTAAGCAACTCTCTTTTGGGCTTTCTTAGCTTCAAACCTCTGAGATTTGAGGAAGAAGAAGGGAAATAGAAGAAATGCCATTTCCTAGGGACTTATTTGTCTCTCATTCTGGGCCCCTTCCCTATGAAACGGTCTGCATGTTACTTTATTGTCTTCACTGGTGCTTCAATTTGTGGCTCTTTTGCAGGAGAAGCTTTTAAAGAAAATGCAGTCTTTATGGGGAAAAGCTCGTGAAAATCAGAGAAACCTGAACGTGGAAACCACCAGAATCAGACACTGGAAGGTTAGTCCTGTACTACGCTACCTTCTCCAGGAACTTACGGAGGGCAAATGAGTGACTCTTAAAATAGGAACTTGATATCAAACCATAATGTTTCTGGGAGTCCATTAAAAAAAAAAAAAGAAAACATTGAGAAAAACTGGCCTCATTTCTTATGTAGAATAGTATGACTGTTAGATGGGATTTCTAACAAAACCATTGATGTTACCCAAAGCATGCTGGTTTGTTTTCATACAAACCTGTAGCTATACACCGACAGATACAAGAAACTGGGTCATCTCACAGCGTTCTGTATGTGCTGGTTGGATATGCTGGGCATAAGAGTTATTTGACAGTCATGGAAAGCTCAAGTGAACCTTCTGAGCCTGGGTCAGCATTAATCTGAATGCTGGTGGACAAGTAGTATTTGGAATTGCATGGAAAATTTGAGGCAGAAAGAGTGACAGGGGAAATCTAGGGCAGCCATGAAATTAAGAATCTAAACTAGTTAATATTGAATAATACATAACATGATGAGAAAAGTGGTGAGAAATACGGATTTGTGTCTTGAGGGAGACATGCAAACATGCCCGAAATATGGGAACTAGTATCTAAATATAAGGACAACTCTGAGGACTTCAGAGAAATATTAAAAATGATTTTCTCTTTGTGGGTGTATACTCTGAGGGTATGATAGCTAATATTAGTGTGTTGAAAAGTATTTCATAAGAACCTAGTCTATGTTGAATATTAAATTAGAAAATCTGCTAGTGTAGAAGAAAGAAAGCATCTTTGTACTCACAAATCATACAATCCAAATGAGAGAGGCAAAAATGGTCAACATGCAAGTATGTGCAATACATGATGTGTTCGAGTGTGGTAGACTCTTTGTTGGAGAATAATCAAGCAGGGAAGTAGAAAAGGACAATAGAGGCCAGAAACTGGAGATTAGTGTCTGAGTTTTAAATAGGGTGGTCAGAAAAAAGACTCACTGAAAAATTCAAATTGAACAAAGTTTTGAAGAGGAAGGAGAGCATGAAAGTGTCTATGGATATATATGTGGACCATGAGTGTGTATATATGTATATGTATATGTGTGTGTGTGTGTGTGTGTAAAAATCTAGTTGGAGAAAACAGCATATGCAGTAATTTTGAGTTTGTGTATATTTGGAGGCCCGGGGAACCACAAAGAAGTCTATGTTTCAGATTGGGATGACTTAGAAAAAGAATGGAAGGAAATGAACTCAGGGAGACAAAGATGGCCAAATCATAAATGCAGCCTTATTAGGATAGGTTTTGCTGGGCAAAATGCATTTAGCTGGACATGTTAGCCTAAGGTCATTTCACATATAATGAGTTTAGGCAACTTGTTGTGTATCTCAGAAATAGAAATAATTATTTCCTTTCTAGTGACTATAGCTCTATACTTCAACTCTTAATCATGAACTGTTCTTACTTTTCCATAAATATGGGTTGGAATAGAGAAATTCAAATTGTGTTTTGTTTTTATTTCCAACTATCTTAAAACACACATTATCTTGAATAAATTTAATGTAATTGGTCAGATACATCTATGTTGATCTTTATGCAGAAAGAAAGGAAAGGAAAAAAAAATTGTGGATTCTAAGAACTGGCAAGACTGAGGTTTAAACTATTGGGTGTTTGAGAGACAAAGGGAATCAGTGAGGTTTAATAGGAGATGGATAAATACATTTCTCTTTTGACTAACCCATTATCACTGCAGGATTATGTGAATGTAAGGCTAGAAGCTATTAGAGCTGAGTATCAGAAGATGCCTGCATTTCATCATGAGGAAGAAAAACAGAATTTGGAGATGCTGAAAAAGAAGGGGAGAGATATTTTTCATCAACTGCATTTAAGCAAAGCCAAAATGGCTCATAGGAGGGAGATTTTAAGAGGAACGTATGAGGAGCTGATGAAAATGTGCCATAAACCAGATGTGGAGCTACTTCAGGTACAAACTCACAATGTGGTTTCAGGTTTCTGACTATTCACATGTATAAGTATTTTCCTCATGGCTGAAATCCATCTCCCTACCTTTATTTCCATGATGTGTTTCCAAAAACACATTCGCATAACTAATGCTACTTTATGGTTTGATACCCGCCATGGGATTCTATCAGGCCAAAGATCCCTCCTACTTTATCCACCAGCCACAAAACTTTGTGGGATGGTCAAGGTAACAGCCCCAATAACTATTCCCCAGCTAGGTCAATAATACATTTTGGGTTGTCAAACGTGTATAAAATATTGAGTGATTCATTTACATTTAGGTTAATTTGAGGACATTGCAAGATCAGAAGTTTTGGGAATCTAGGCTCACATTAATATTATTTTGGGATCCACTCATTTGGGTAATAGGTTCTGGGAAAGATGACTGAGTAGGTTATTCGAGGTTACCATGGAGCACAGACTCTATGGGCCTCTTCTCCCTTCACTTCTTTAGAGAATGTCTTCAAGACTCAGACCTTCCCAGGACATTAATTAGTGACAATACGACTGACTGGGTTTTTCATTACAGAAGAAATAGAAAATGCTTTGCAGAAGAGAAGATGGTAGGGAAATAATATCTTGAGGAACTGACTCCAGATTTCACACTGAACTTAATGAAAGATGCATCTTGTGAACTGCACTAAATCTTTTTTTTTTTTTTTTTTTACAGGCTTTTGGAGACATATTATACAGATGAGTGTGTACCTGGATTTTAGCGTATGTTCTTTCGGTTTCAACGGATATCAAAGTAGGCTCTACCAAAGTCATGGCATAAATGATTAAGATATTGATTGATACTACTTTATTTTTTTTTCGCATCTACTTTCGTTCCCACACCAGAAAAGACAAGACCACTAAGTAAATAAATACATACATAAATAAATAGTGAAAGAAAATTTAAAAACAATGTTTATTCCTGATTTTGTTTTATTGCTTAAAAGCCTGCATAGGTGAAAGATGAAGTTTTGTTTTGTGGATGGTGAGAAAGTCACCAGATGAAGCAGGAGAGAAGTGGGGGAAGTATTTTAGCAGTGAAAAAGTTGATGATTTGTTGTTCATACCTGTATACATACATATATATATATACACAGTTAACAGTTCTGAAAAATAGATTGAAAAAACTGTGGAGTGTTAGAACTGTGTAAGTCTCTAGGAAAGCTTGTTTCTAAAAGGCAGGTCTAGCTGCCTAGAACAAGTTTCATATCCTTTATCTTGAAAAGGAAGCAGCAGATGCAGCAGGCTCCCCAGAACCCCGCTATTTCAGACAAAGATGTCAGGGGAGTCTACCAAGAAGTGGAACTCAGAATTTTGTTTCTGAATATTCTCAAGGCCATAAGGCTAAGGAACCTTACACATTTGGGGCAAAAAATAAGAAAGATCAGACTGAATTCTGACTCAGACTCTCCCACTGTGCTTTAAAATTCGGAAACTGTAAATAGGCATTAATTTCAAAAAGGAAGTAATTTTTGAATTATCAAATTTGTGGGTTCAAAGGATTCTCATGAAATGTCTTTTAACTGCAAATGGTGACTTTTCTTTATTTTATGTGGCTGTAGATGTTGTAACTGCAGGTTTTTCCTTGCAGGAGTGAGTGCGTGCTGCTGCATATGCCCCAGCCTCTGAATCTAGAGCTCAGGGCGGGGCCCATCACTGGACTGACGGACAGGCTCAACCAATTCCGAGGTAAGTCTCCAACCACGGGCAGCACTCCCACTATCTAAATATTATTATTGTTAAGATCACATAGGTAATATTTCACCCTTTATCAAATATTTTACTTCTTTATAGATATAAGTGAACAATATAATCATGCAACCCTTTTGTATCTGTGTCTGTATAGTCAGATTTATAGCATTAAGTTTGAAAGATAGTGAAAAACAAATGCATTATGGCCTCATATGTACTGAGTAATGTAATGGGAAAAAGGATCAGTGTAGCAAATTTTAAAAAGGAGCAGATGGAACAATGCTCAGAATGAAGGTGAGTTATTTAATGTTAAATACAAAATTTTACATTTCTTTAGTGTATTCATTTGAACAGCTAAGAACTGTTCTTTTGGGGAATATAGTTTACTGGAGATTCCTGGGGTTTTTTAATTTTTTAAATGGATATATATTATGTATTTCCAAGAAAATGAGTTAATGGGTAAAAATAAAAAGTAGAAATCATTTTGTGAATACAAGTAAAATTACAAACAAAAAGAAGTTCAGTTTAATTGCAATATGAAAAGCTACATGTGAAGTCTAAAATCCAGCTTCAGCCCCAAGTTAGCAATGGAGGGCCGCAGAGAGACTGGTAAAAGATTTTGCAGAAATCTGCTTTAAATTATCACCTATGACATGTACTTACGGATTTTTATCCAGTTATCTAGAGCAGTTCTTGAGTAACTGAAAATCTTCACATTCTTTCCAAAATGATAGCACTAGTTTTTAAGAATAAGAAACATTTCTAAATAATGATCTTGATAACAGCATAGCATTTAGGGCATATAATGTGCAAATTTTGCTTTGAAAATTGGATTGAAAGAAGTTGGTCTTACATTTGGCTCTCAGTGTGTAAGTTTTCGAAACACTTTTAATATCTGTGGTTAGTGTTTTGTTTGTCTTGTAGATAATATTAATCATCTCTATACTTTTTTAGAAGTTACAAGCAAAAGCGTCCTTGTGACTTTATGTTTCCTGGTAAATTAACTTCTTGATAGAACAATTTTTGCTTATTTACACATGTCTATACATGTTTTCTTTCTTCTTACTTATTTATTTATTTATTTTGCAGTGGATATTACTCTGCATCATAATGAAGCCAACAGTCATATCTTTCGATGTGGAGATTTGAGAAGCATTTGTATTGGATGTGACCGTCAAAATGCGCCCCATATCACTGCAACACCTACAAGTTTTCTTGCATGGGGTGCTCAGACTTTCACCTCCGGCAAATATTACTGGGAGGTCCATGTAGGGGACTCTTGGAATTGGGCTTTTGGTGTCTGTAATAAGTATTGGCAAGGGAAGAATTGGAATGGCAATATATATGGAGAGGAGGGACTCTTTAGTCTTGGGTGTGTTAAGAACGACATTCAGTGCAGTCTCTTTACCACCTCCCCAATTACACTGCAATATGTCCCAAGACCTACCAGCCATGTAGGATTATTCCTGGATTGTGAAGCTAGAACTGTGAGCTTTGTTGATGTTAATCAAAGCT
>NW_026654096.1:0-9854 GCF_009828535.3 Hylobates moloch
AAAAAAAAAAAAAAAAAAGAAAAAGAAGTGTGTGTGTTCATCCTGGGAAAACGGGCCTCTACGGCACTCTAGGGCTTCCTGCTTTCCCTGGTGCCTGATCCAGGAAAGGTGCTCAGATACTGAAAGCGTAAACCAGATCACCGTTGCAGGTGGGTGGAGGAGTAAAGATGCAGCACCCTGGGAACCGAGAGCATTTCAGTATTGCCCGGGAATGAAGGGGTCTGAGTCTCAGCTCACGCTAAGGCTCTTAGGAACCACGCTGGGGTGAAGGAGCCTGAGAAATCTTTCACAACACATTTCAAGGAAAGGATGTCTGGTTTTGAACTAAAACTATTGGTGAATTTTTTTTTAATTTTATTATTATACTTTAAGTTTTAGGGTACATGTGCACAACGTGCAGGTTTGTTACATACGTATACATGTGCCATGTTGGTGTGCTGCACCCATTAACTCGTCATTTAGCATTAGGTATCTCTCCTAATGCTATCCCTCCCCCCTCCCCCCCCACCCCACAACAGTCCCTCATAGGTGGGACTTGAACAATGAGAACACATAGACACAGGAAGGGGAACATCACACACCGGTGAATTGTTAAATATTGTTAAGTGGGAACTTCTGAATCACGTTTTTCCTTTAAGGCAGAAATGCAGCATTAAGTTAAGCCCTGGTCTGAACCTGAGGACAGCCTCGAGGTCAAGGCAGAGGTCATCTGTTCTGAATCCTGACGCACCCACCATTCCTGGGGTGGGGGCCTGGAAGATTGTTCTCTTTGCTCTTTGACGGTGTGGAGGGTGGCGACAGGTCTGGAGAGTACACTTGCTAACCCCTGTTTGTGGAAAGACCATTCTGGACCCCAGTCTCCCCCGCTCTTCTCTCCGGAGCTTGCTCCCCAGACTACACTCCGCCTTCTGGACCCCAGGTAGGAGCTCTTGGAGGCGTTTCTGGCCTCGCAGCCGCCTGGCCCTACCAGCCGCCGCTCCCCCAGGCGTGGCTGCAGGGGCGGGGTGACAGGGCTGGTGGCTTCGGGAATCCGGTCAGTCCAGTCTCGGTGAGGGAGGCAGCCAGCGTGCCTGAGGCTTTGGGCTGCCTGGGGAAAGCCCTGGCCTGCCATCTTTGTCCTCTTACTGCCTGGTTGACAAGCATTTAATTATTATTATTATTTTTAATGTTTTGCTATTATCCAGCATTTTACTAATGCATCAGATAATTGCATTTACAAACTAAAATGTTAAAGGCGTTCATGAGGAAACCTGTACTGATCCTTTGCCATCTGGCAGCGGTACGTGCAATCAGCAAAAGACGCCAGAAGACGCCTGGTGACAAATGCGCCCTCTGGTGTTCCATTTGTGTTTTGCTGTTGGGTTTTTCATACTTCTTAGTCGTCACAGCTTATGAAGTTGGGAGCCGGCGTGGACGCGGGGGCGGGGCCAGGAGGGGTGCGGGGCGGGGCCAAACCGGCCAGGGGTGGGGTCCACACTAACAAGGGGCGGAACCGAGGGCTGGTCAGAGTTGCTTTGCTACTCCCTAACATTTCCATTCTATTTTATTTATTTATTTTTATTTTTATTTTATTTTTTTGAGAAGGAGTTTTGCTCTGTCGCTCAGGTTGGAGTGCAGTGGCGTGATACCAGCTCACTGCAACCTCTGCCTCCCAGGTTCAAGAGATTCTCCTGCCTCAGCCTCCCAAGTAGCTGGAATCACAGGCATGCGCCACCACGACCGGCTAATTTTTTTTTTTTTTCTATATTTTTAGTAGAGACGAGGTTTCACCGTGTTGGCCAGGCTGGTCTCAAACTCCTGACCTCAGGTGATCTGCCCCCCTCAGCCTCCCAAAGTGCTGGGATTACAGGCGTGAGCCACCAACTCAGCATAATGTTTCCACTTTAAAATGTCAGTTTTGCCGGGGCAGTCGTGCCTATCTGTAGTCCCAGCTACTTAGGAGGCTGAGGTGAGCAGATCCCTTGAGCCCAGGGTTTCAAGGCCGACCTGGGCAATATAGTGAGATGCCTCCATCTCTTTTAAGTAAGTAAGAAAAAAAAGGCCGGCACAATGGCTCACGCCTGTAATCCCAGCACTTTGGGAGGCGGGGGGGGGGGGGGCGGATCATCTGAGGTCAGGAGTTCGAGACCAGCCTGGCCCACATGGTGAAACCCTATCTCTACTAAAAACTACAAAAATTAGCTGTCATGGTGGTGGACACCTGTGATCTCAGCTACTTGGGATGCTGAGGCAGGAGACTTGCTGGAACCCGGGTGGCAGAGGTTGCAGTGAGCTGAGATTGGGCCACTGCACTCCAGCCTGGGCTACAGAGCGTGACTCCATCTCAAAAACAAACAAACAAAAAACCAAACTGCCTTCTAAAACTAAGCTATGAAGTTGAAGGATGATACCTTTGGAAAAATGAGACCATAGTTGCATTCAAACTACCCACCACCTCTTTTATCTGTTTTCCCTACAAGTTGGAGTATTTCTACGTTTTGGAAATGTCACTTTGAAAGGACTGAAGTTGCAGCGACCCAAATTGAATACTAGATGATTTTTTGTCTAGCCTGGTCTTTTGCCTATCGTGGGTCCTTAAATGTTTGACTAAAGATGCCTCCAGTCTGGACCGATGCCTCTCCCCTTCTCCACTGAGTACTGGCATCGTGAGTTGCACTTGCTCTTCCTAACTTCAAGTGGAAGGAACAACATGTCTCTTAGATAATGTCTTTTTTTTTTTTTTGAGACGGAGTTTCACTGTTGTCGCCCAGCTGGAGTGCAATGGCACAATCTCGGCTCACCGCAACCTCTACCTCCTGGGTTCAAGCGATTTTCCTGCCTCAGCCTCCTGAGTAGCTGGGATTACAGGCGCCCGCCACCACGCCTGGCTAGTTTTGTATTTTTAGTAGAGACGGGCTTTTACCATGTTAGTCAGGCTGGTCTTTTTTTTTTTTTTCCCCTGAGACATAGTCTGGCTATCTCCCAGGCTGGAGTGCAGTGGCGCAATCTCGGCTCACTGCAAGCTCCGCCTCCCGGGTTCACGCCATTCTCCTGCCTCAGCCTCCTGAGTAGCTGGGACTACAGGAGCCTCCACCATGCCTGGCTAATTTTTTGTATTTTTAATAGAGACGGGGTTTCACTGTGTTAGCCAGGATGGTCTCGATCTCCTGACCTCGTGATCTGCCCGCCTTGGCCTCCCAAAGTGCTGGAATGGTCAGGCTGGTTTTGAACCCCCGACCTCAGGTGACCCGCCTGGCTCAGCCTCCCAAAGTGCTGGGATTACAGGTGTGAGCCACCGCGCCCAGTCTAAATAATGTCATTTTTCTCACAGCACCCACTTCATTTTTTTTTTTTTTT
Source organism: Hylobates moloch (assembly GCF_009828535.3). NCBI lineage: Eukaryota > Metazoa > Chordata > Mammalia > Primates > Hylobatidae > Hylobates > Hylobates moloch. The sequence goes on from NW_026654096.1 coordinate 3,337, forward strand.
TTTTTTTTGAGAGAAGTCTCGCTCTTATCCCCCAGGCTTGAGTGTAATGGCTTGACCTTGGTTCCCTGCAACCTCTGCCTCCCGGGTTCAAACGATTCTCCTGCCTCTGCCTCCCAAGGAGCTGGGATTAAGGTGCCTGACACCACGCCCGGATGATTTTTGTATTTTTAGTAGAGATGGGGTTTCATCATGTTGGCCAGGCTGGTTTCGAACTCCTGACTTCACATGATCCACCCACCTCAGCCTTCCAAAGTGCTGGGATTAAGGCGTGAGCCACTGCGCCCAGCCCTGTTTGTTCTTAGACCTCACAGAGTGTAGGAGTTTCCTATAGCTGCCAACAAATTACCACAAACTGGTGGCTTCAAACAACAGAAAATGACTTTTTTTTTTTGAGTTGGGGGGTCTCACTATGTTGCCCAGGTTGGTCTCAAACTCTGGGTTTAAGGGATTCTTCTGCCTCAGCCTGCCGAGTAGCTGGGATTACAGGTACGCACCACTGCACCCAGAAATCTATTTTTTTTTTCTTTTTTTTTTGAGACAAAGTTTTTGCTCTTGTTGTCCAGGCTGGAGCACAATGGCATGATCTTGGCTCACTGCAACCTCTGCCTCCCAGGTTCAAGCAATTCTCCTGCCTCAGCCTCCCAAGTAGCTGGGACTACAGGCGACTGCCACCACATCTGGCTAATTTTTATATATTTAGTAGAGATGGGGTTTCACCATGTGGACCAGGCTGGTCTTGAACTTCTGACCTCAGGTGATCCACCTGCCTCGGGCCCCCAAAGTACTGGGATTACAGGCGTGAGCCACCTCGCCCGGCCAGAAATCTGTTCTTTCACAGTCCTGGAAATGGCCCTCTAGGGCTTCCTGCTTTCCCTGGTGGTCGTGGAGGTCAGAATTCTGACAGGGCGCTTTCCTCTGCAGGCTCGGAAGGAGGGTCTGTTGCAGGACCCGCTTCCGGCTTCCGGGGGCTCCTGGCAGCCCGGAGCACTCCTTGGCTGGGGGATGCCTCTCCCCTGTCTCTGTTTCCGTGTGTGTGTTTGTGTGTGTGTATGTGTGTGTGTGTTTGAAATCTCCTTCTGCCTTTCTCTTATAAGGACACCTGTCATTGGATTTAGGGTCTGTCCTAAATGCAGGATGATCTCGAGATCCTTAACTTAATAATTTCTGCAAAGCTTCCATTTCCAAATAAGGTCACATTCACAGTTCCAGGAGTTTTGACGTGGATATGTATTTTGGGGGGGTCACCATTCAACCCACTCCACAGGGCCCCCTGAAAGCATTTTAAACAAGACCCTCCCTTCAAAGAGGAAGACGCTGGGCTGGCACGGTGGCTCATGCCTTTAGCCCCAGCACACTGGGAGCAATGTGGGAGGAGTTTGAGACCAGCCTGGGCAACACAGCAAGACCCTGTCTCAAAAAAAAAAAAAAAAATGGCCGGGCACTGTGGCTCACACCTGTAATCGCAGCACTTTGGGAGGCCGAGGTGGGCGGATCACTTGTGGTCAGGAGTTCGAGACCAGCCTGACCAATGTGGAGAAACCCGTCTGCACTAAAAATACAAAATTAACAACAACAACAACAACAACAACAAACCCAAAACAAAATTAGCTGGGCGTGGTGGCGCATGCCTGTAATCCCAGCTACTCGGGAGGCTGAGGCAGGAGAATCGCTTGAATCTGGGAGGTGGAGGTTGCAGTGAGCTGAGATCGTGCCATTGCACTCCAGCCTGGGCAACAAGAGCAAAACTCCATCTCAAAAAAAAAAAAAAAAAAAAAAGACACTGCGTGTGGCATGCAGACTTCCACTGCCCTGGGTGACAGGTGATGCTCTTATTTAAAATGCAGTTTTCCAGTAGCTGGGTGTCCTCTGAGCCTTGTGATTCCCATGGGCGGTGATTTGTGTGGGAGTGGGAAGTTGGATGTTGAAGTGAAATGTTTACCTCGGGGTAGCCAATGAAATGAAAAGCCTCTTCACCTGTCACAGCGGGGACTCCTCACCATTTTGTCCAGATTTACTGATGGGAAAACAGGCTGGGAGAAGCCACTTTAGATGTCTGAAGTCACACAGCTGGGTTGGTGGCAGATCCGTTTTTTGGAGTCACGTCACTGCCCAGTGGGTTCTACCCACCGGCTGCACAGACAAAATCAATCCACTTTAGTGCATGGCATTGAACTAAAGAAAGAGTTTAGGAGGCTGGACATGGTGGCTTGCGCCTGTAATAATCCCAGCACTTTGGGAGTCGAGGCAGGCGGATCACCTGAGGTCAGGAGTTCGAGACCGGCATGGCCAACATGGTGAAATACCTTCTCTACTAAAAATACAAAAATTACCTGGGCGTGGTGGCACACATCTGTAATCCCAGCTACTTGGGAGGCTGAGGCAGGAGAATCGCTTGAACCCTGGAGGTGGAGGTTGCAGTGAGCCGAGATCACTCCACTGCACTCCAGCCTGGGAAACAAGAGCAAGACTCTGTCTCAAAAAAAAAAAAAAAGTTAAATTGACATGAGGCTGGCCACGCCACAAAGGAGACGGAGTTATTACTCAAATCAATCTCACTAAAGGCTTGGAGGTTACACGTTTTTCAAAGAAAGTATGGTGGGCTGGGGGCTAGTGTATGGGTGCTGCTGCCTGGTTGGGGATGAATTGTAGGGGTGTGGAAAATGGGCCTCATGCACTGAGTCGGTTCCTGGGCGGGGACCACAGGACTGGTTGAGTCCTGATCTGGCTGGGGCCATCCTTTTACCAGAAATGCAAAATCCTAAAGAAATCCCAAAAGGACAATCTTAGCTTAATTGCAAGAATGATTGTGGAAGTTGCAATTCTGGTGACCTCCAGAACAACGGCTGGTAATCGTTTTAACTAAGTCGACCGTTAGCAGAATTCAGGGCGCTCTCATCCTCCTAACCTGGTGGCCTTTCATTAGTTTTACAAGTGCAGTTTAGTTTGGGGAAGGACTATTACCATTCAAACTCCAAACTAGATTTCTCCCAAAGTTAGTTTGAACGACTCCCAGGAATGAGCGAAGAGGCCAGGCTGTGAGGCTAGAAGCAAGATGGGGTCGGCCACGTCAGATTTCCCTCGCTGCCATCATTTTGCAAAGGTGGTTTCACCCAGGGAGTCTGGTTCTAGACCCGTCAGCTCTTCAGCCTCCAGTGGAAGCTTTGTGGCTTCCAGCTCAGGAATCTTCGTGGATGGTGGGAGGCAGGTTTGCCCTAAGCGGTTCCCAGCTTGACTTTTCCCTTTAGCTTAGTGATTTTGGGGCACTCAAGGAACACTGCAGACAGAGGGGCACGTTTTGTGGGAAAGGCATTTGGTTTGGGTGTTAGGTGAGTGGTCTCATCCAGCAAATGCCTGCTGAGCACCGCTGCCTGCTCAGAGCCAGGGGTTTGGCTTCCGGGACACAGCTGGAGACAAAGCAGCCGAGCCCCAGGCCCTGGAGCACAGGTCCTTTTGGGAGGGAGTGACTCTGATTCTAACCGTGATAGAGGAGGAAGATGTGAGCACGTTAGAGTGCAAGGACCAAAGAGAAAAATGCAGCGTGTGTGCGCGCGTGTGTGCATGTGTGCAGCGTGTGTGTGCATGTGTGCAGCGTGTGTGCATGTGTGCAGCGTGTGTGTGCATGTGTGTGTGCATGTGTGCACGTGTGTGCAACTGTGCAGCGTGTGTGCACGTGTGTGCATCTGCAGCGTGTGCATGTGTGCGACTGTGCAGCGTGTGTGTGCACGTGTGTGCAACTGCAGCGTGTGTGCATCTGTGCAGCATGTGTGTGCAACTGCAGTGTGTGTGCGCGTGTGCGCACCTATACGTGTGTGAGGTGTGTTGAAATACGAGAAGGGGACCCCAGGAAGGCCTCAGGGAAGGGTGACCCTAGAGTAAAGACTGGATGGAAGGACGGGATGGCCAGGTGGAGGGGCGGGGGTGGGCTGAGCTGCAGCAGGAGTTGGGGGTGCGTTGAGGGCTCAGTCTCTCTGGCGTGCTGTGTGGTGGGGTTTAGCAACATGTGAAAAAAAAATCTCGGGGCCCCCAAATCACTAAGCTGAAGGGAAAAGTCAAACTGGGAACTGCTTAGGGCAAACCTGCCTCCCATTCTATTCAAAGTCATCCCTCTGCTCACTGAGATAAATGTATATCTGATCTCCTCTTTGGAAAGGCTCATCAGAAACTCGAATGCAACCATTTGTCTCTTACCTACCTGTGACCTGGAAGCCCCCTCCCTGCTTCGAGGCTTTTCCAGACGGAACCAATGTCCATCTTACGTATGTTGATGGATGTCTCATGTCTCCCTAAAACATATAAAACCAAAAACTGGACTCTGAGCACCTTGGGTACGTGTCGTCAGTGTAGCAGGACGAGCCGCAGACAAAACCCCTCAGACACTGAGTTGTAGAAGGAAGGGCTTTATTCAGCTGGGAGCATCTGCAAGCTACCATCTTAAAATCCGAGCTCCCCAAGTGAGCAGTTTCTGTCCCTTTTAAGGGCTCACAGCACTAAAGATTTCACCTGAAGGGGTCGTGATTGATTGAGCAATCTAGGGGATATGTGACAGGGGTTTCACGCACTGGTAGTCAGAGTGAAACAGAACAGAGCAGGGAGTCTCACAATGTTCTTCCATACGATGCCTGAAATCTATGGGTAACATCGGGTTCTAAGTCATGAGCTGATTTTTAACTACTAGGTTTAGGCCAGGCAGGCCCAGGCCTGGTTTTGGGCCTGGCGCTGGGCTGCCTGTCTTTGATTTCACTTCCTTGTTTTTTTCTTAAAACAGGTACTGAGTATAAAACAATATGAGAGGGTCTCTCTCCCCTTCAGTCAGGACCTCCTGAGGCTATGTCATGGGTGCGCGTCCTCAACCTTGACAAATTTCTAAATTAACTGAGACCTGTCTCAGATTTTCGGAGTTCACAAGCATTGCTCTGGTCTGAGAGTAGACGCTGGGCTGGGGGCCAGAGCGGGGAGCTAGGGCAGAGATTGAGATGGAATCGTGGGGCCCAGGGCCAGGCAGGGAAGTGGGGAGATGTGGCTGAATTCTGGACATGTTTTGAGGTTAGAGTCCGCGTTTGCTAATCAGCTGCCTGTGGGGTTTGGAAGGAGGAGGAGCCAGGGCCTTGGGAAGCATTTCTTTTTTTTTTTTTTTTTTTTTTTGAGACGGAGTCTCGCTCTGTCACCCAGGCTGGAGTGCAGTGGCACGATCTCGGCTCACTGCAAGTTCCGCCCCCTGGGTTCACGCCATTCTCCTGCCTCAGCCTCCGAGTAGCTGGGACTACAGGCAGCTGCCACCACGCCCGGCTAATTTTTTGTATTTTTGGTAGAAACGGGGTTTCACCGTGTTAGCCAAGATGGTCTCGATCTCCTGACCTCGTGATCCGCCCGTCTCGGCCTCCCAAAGTGCTAGGATTACAGGCGTGAGCCACCACGCCCGGCTGGGAAGCATTTCAGCCTGAGCAACCAGACACCTGGAGGTGCTGTGAAGCAGGGACAACCTCGGGGTTTTACCTTGGACAGGTGGAAGAACCCACCTGGGGCTGTGCAGAGCGGGAAACCAGGGCGTGCGTGGAGCCTTGGCCAGGTCGAGGAGGGTGCTGAACAGATGTCCAGAGGGCAGTGGGGACATGGGGGTGGAGCTTCATTGGAGGTGGAGGTTTGGTGGCTGTTGGCGCAGAGGCGGTGACTCCAACAGAAGAGCATGGGGTCATATTCTCCCAGCTTCAGAGATTGTCAAGGACCGGCAGATCCTGTTTCATCGCCCCACCTGCTCCCCGCGTGTCTCCCTCAAAGAGGAGGCCTTTTTGACACAGCCACGCAGCCTCGGTCTAGGTGTTCCCAGCCTTGTCGGCTCTGTCGGGTGGGGTGCTGCTGCAGGAGGAGCAGAGTGATGGTCATGAAGTGCACGCTGGATCTGTCACTTAGGTGACTTGTCACCTGAGTCCAGAAGACAGCTGGGATTCTGAGGTCAGAAAGCTGACTTCCAGGGGTGGAAGAGAGAGGGTGGAAGTGAAGAGGAGGGGGCTTCTCCTCCAGGGTCCTCCCCAAGGCCCACTTTGACCTGGGCTAGGAAAGAAAAGTCCAGAACGAGTGGCCAGGAGGAACTGTAGATGTTTGTGTGTAACAAGGCGACTTCAGTAATAATAAGGTTGGGCTGGGTGCGGTGGCTCAGGCCTGTAATCCTAGCACTTTGGGAGACCAAGGTGGGTGGATCACTTGAGCCCAGGAGACCAGCCTGGGCAACATGGCAAAACCCTGTCTCTACAAAGAAATATAAGAGGGCCAGGCGTGGTGGCTCATACCTGTAATCCCAGCACTTTGGGAGGCCAAGGTGGGCAGATCACCTGAGGTCAGGAGTTCGAGACCAGCCTGGGCAGGATGGCAAAACTCTGTCTCTACTAAAAATAGAAAAATTAGTCCGGCATGGTGGTGGGCGCCTGTAGTTCCAGCTGCTTGGGAGGCTGAAGTAGGAGAATCGTTTGAACTTGAGAGGCGGAGGTTGCAGTGAGCCGAGATCACACCATTGCACTCCAGCC
>NW_026654097.1:0-9852 GCF_009828535.3 Hylobates moloch
ACAGTGTTTCTTTTAATGGCATAAGCATAAAGACTTTTTTCTTTCAAGTATTGATTTTTCACTTGCAAATTATTTACTATACTTTTATCAGATTTTCTGTACTCCTTTGTTACCTCAAATTAATTACAAATTCAGTTGTGACAAGGATGACAGTTAGTATTGGGTAGTTCGTGGAGCACAGAACAAATGAACCTCTTGTTTGGTTGTGTTTCATTTTAATATATTTTTAAAAATACTTCAGGAAAATACAGAATTTTTTCTTTAAGAAAAAAAATTTGTGTGTATTTTTAAAACACTAGTAAAGCTAGATTCTGTGGTGCAGTCATATATTTGAATTGTTATGGATGTTTCTTTCAATGCCTAGTTATTTTATTCCTTGATATTTCATGCAAAAAAATCTAAGGAATACGATCTTTCTCAAGCAAGCCAAATGTGAAGGATAAAAGAAGAGTGGCTTAAAAAGGAATATACCAGAACTTGTTTTTGCCCTTTCAAACTCAAAGGTTAGAGTGACAGCCCATTATTGGAATGATAGGAATCCTGTGTCTGATGTGCTACCTAGGTGATATCCAGCTTGTAATTTTAAAAAGACAAAAGAACCTACTATTCCTTCATAGATGTAAATTAAAAATGTAAAATTGGCATTGCATGAACTAGACATTTAATTTTTTAAATCTAAAACTATCTGGAAGCTCTTGACTAATAGCCCCAATCAAGCCCACAGAATTACTGAGAAATCATTATCAAGTAAATGGATCCTAACATCTGTTGTTTTTACTGCTGATCTTTTCTCTGCCAGCATATGAAGGAGACACTAGAAACAGGTGATACAAGGTCAGATAAAAAGAATTTTTTTCCAACGTCAAATCACTTTTCTCCAAACAATTTTTGTGAAAATAACAATGTAGAGACTGAAAAAATATGATTTAAGACAATTACAACCCACCTCTATAATTCAATTACTTCCCACTGAGTCCCTTCCATGACTCATGGGGATGATCACAATTCAAGGTGAGATTTGGGTGGGGACACAAAGCCAAACCATATTATTCTGTCCCTGGCCCCTCCAAATCTATGCCCTCACATTTCAAAAGCAATCATGCCTTCCCAACAGTCCACCAGTCTTAACTCATTTCAGCATCAACTCAAAAGTCCACCATCCAAAGTCTAATCTGAGACAAGGCAAGTCCCTTCTGCCTATGAGCCTGTAAAATCAAAAGCAAATTAGTTACTTTCTAGACACAATGGGGCTGCAGGCATTCTGGTAAATGTGCCCATTCCAAATGGGAGAAATTGGCCAAAACAAAGGGTCTACAGGCCCCATGCAAGTCTGAAATCCAGCAGGGCAGTAAAATCTTAAAGCTCTGAAACTTTGATTCCATATCTCACATTCAGGTCATGCTGATGCAACAGGTGGGCTCCCACGGCCTGGGGCAGCCCCACCCCTGTTGCTTTGCAGGGTATAGCCTCCCTCCCAGCTGCTTTCACAGGCCAGCATTGTCTGTGGCTTTTCCAGGTGCACGGTGCAAGCTGTTGGTGGATCTACCATTCTGGGGTCTGGAGGACGATGGCCCTCTTCTCATAGCTCCACTAGACAGTGCCTCAGTGGGGACTCTGTGTGGGGACTCCAACCCCACATTTCCCTTCCACATTGCCCTAGGAGAGGTGCCCCTGCAGCAAACTTCTGTCTGGACTTCCAGGCTCTTCCATACATCCTCTGAAAGCTAGGCAGAGGTTCCCAAACCTCACTTCTTGACTTCTGCACACCCACAGGCTCAACACCACATGGAAGCTTCCAAGGCCTGGGGCTTGGACTCTCTGAAGCCATGGTCTGAGCTGTACTTTGGCCCCTTTTAGCCATGGCTGGGGCTACTGGGACACAGGGCACCAAGTCCCTAGGCTGCACATAGCAGGGGGGTCCTGGACCTGACCCAAGAAAATATTTTTCCCTCCTAGGCCTCTGGGCCTGTGACTGGAGGGGCTGCTGTGAGTTCTTCACACCCTGAAGACATTTTCCCCATTGTCTTGGTGATTAACATTCAGCTTCTTGTTACTTATGCAAATTTCTGTGGCAGACTTGAATTTCTTCCCAGAAAATGGGTTTTTCTTTTCTATTGTATAATCAGGCTGCAAATTTTCCAAACTTTTTGCTCTGTTTCCTCTTAAACACTTTGCTGCTTAGGAATTTCTTCTACCAGATACCCTAATCATCTCTCTCAAGTTCAAAGTTCCACAGATCTCTAGGGCAGGGGCAAAAATGCCACCAGTCTCTTTGCATAGCAAGAGTGACCTTTAGTCCAGTTCCCAACAAGTTCCTCATCTCCATCTAAGACCACCTCAGTCTGGACTTTATTGTCCATATCACTATCAGCATTTTGGTCAAAGCCATTCAACAAGTGTCTACGAAGCTCCAACCTTTCCCATATTTTCCTATTTTCTTCTGAGCCCTCCAAGCTGTTCTAACCTCTGCCTGTTACCCAGTTCTAACGTTGCTTGCACATTTTCAGGTGTCTTTTCAGCAGCACCCCACTCTATTGGTACCAATTTCCTAAATTAGTCTGTTCTCACGCTGCTATTAAAGACATACCTGAGACTCATAATTTAAAAAGGAAAGACATTTAATGGACTCACAGTTCCACATGGCTGGGGAGGTCTCACAATCATGGCTGAAGGTGAATGAGGAGCAAAGTCACATCTTCCATGGTGGCAGGAAAGAGAGCTTGTGCAGGGGAACTGCTCTTTATAAAACCCTCAGATCTTGTGAAACTTATTCACTATCACAAGAACAGCGTGGAAAAAAAACCCACCCCTATGATTCAATTACCTCCCACTGGGTCCCTCCCATGACCCATGGGGATTTTTACAATTCAAGTGAGGTTTGGGTCTGGATTGGGACAGAGAACCAAACCATATCAGAGATATATGCATTACAATATGTTGAACAATCCCATTGGTACCAATAAATTTGGAATAGAGATTTCATAAAGTATACACAGGTTTAACTTTTTATAAAAATGATGAGGAGGTGGTAGGAGGGGGCATTTTTTATTAGTAATTTAAGGACATCAAAATAAAATAATTGTCTATGTTAGTCAACCTGTGCTCAGCAGCTACCCTTATTTTGTAGAGACCTGCTTTGGGGACAAATATAAATATCACACTATAGCTGACTATGTTGACAAGACAATGGACAAATCAATTGTGTCATATTTAAACAACAGAGTATATAATGCAGGGCTCTGAATTTGCAGAAAAGAAAATCAGAGATTTACTGAATTTTGATAAAAGAAACAACGTTTAAAGTGGAATTTAAGCTTTTAAATATTATAAATCTTGCTGTTAGCAGTAACCTCTGTTGCTGATTGCATAGCTTCTTCCTTCCTTCCTTCCTTCCTTCCTTCCTTCCTTCCTTCCTTCCTTCCTTCCTTCTTTCCCCTTTCTGCCTCTCTCTATCTGTGCTTTTTCTCTCCCTCCCTCTCTTTTTACTTTCATCATCATCCAATTTTCATGTGAAGAAACATCCCTACATATACCTTGTGATTTGGAAGGGTGTGACATCTGTCCCCACAACACCCATAGATGGCAACAAGGGGAAGTCCTAGCCCATTACAGAATCACATCACTGCCTCCAGGAATTAGTAAAGAAATCGCCACATGACTCAAGCCAAACAATAATATATATTTCTGGGAATTTTTCTGGTGATTATTTTAAGTGAGAAGCACTTTTCCCACTTGCCTCTGAAAAGAGTGCTCTTCTGAGAACAGAGACTATATAGGAGAAAGGAATCTGAGATATAACATGACCTGACAAGCATTCTTTCATTTCTTTAAGGTTCTGAAACTGGTGCTTGTTCTTAATTTGTTGTAAGCTAATTTCTCTTCCTCTTAAGACAGTGTGATTTGTTTCCATGAGTTTTCTCCAAATAAAATATGACTAACTCCACAATATCAAAGGACTCTATTGTTTACTTTGCACAAAATTTTTACCACCTTTTTGTTATGTAATATATAAAGTAGGAAATGTGTCTATATAGTGTAAATATGTTGATGTATTAATATTAATTATATTAATATTAAATATAAATGTGTATATATCAACCAGCCAACTTAAAATATAGAACATTGTCAGTGCATCAGATTTACCCTGCATGGAGTTTCTAGGTTGCAACTCTTTCCATTCTGGCCCCACAGATAACTACATGTTCTTTCATTATTAATGGCTATCAGTATCTGGTTCTCCTCTAATTCTTGTACACTGCAGCTTCCACTTCTCAGGACCCATGTAGTTAGAGATGGCCATGTGACTAGTTGTATCCAATAAAATGTGAATAGAAGTGAGGTATATTTCTTTTTCAACAAAGGGATTCACTCTCTAGTATTCAATTCTCCAGCCCTATCATCTCCTTCTGTATTTATATATACATATATATAATGTTTTATAAATTATATGTGTGTGTGTATATATATATATGTAGGTATGTATGTATGTATGCCACAAGTTCTAAACAGATTGGAAAAAGTAATCATCAGATGAACAACCAATGCTCTGGAACTCTGCCTGGACATGTATCCAGCTATGTTTGATAGAGAAATAAACTTTTGGTATGTTAATCCTGCCACAGTTTTTAAATCCTTTGAAACCTCAGCATATCCTAGCCTATACTAATATTTTTACAGTTATATAGAAGTATAATTAGCAATATACTGCATATATTTAAAGTGAATAATTTGATAACTTTTGACATATATATGTACACTCATGAAATAATCACCACAGTTAAGATAGTGAACATATCTATCATCTCCACCAATTTCCTCCTGGACTTTTGAAATCCATCCTTATCTCCTCCTTCCCCCTGTGCCGCTGCATCACTTCAAGCTACTACTGATTTGCTTGTGGCATGATAGATTAATATGCATGATAGATTAATATGCATGTTCTATAATTTTTTATAAATTGAATTACTACAATAGGTACTCATTTTAGTTTGGTTTGCTTCATTCAACATATTTACTTTGAATATGTATAGGTAGTTCACTCCTTTTTAATCTGTATGGATATAACACTTTGTTTATCCATTCACCTGTTGGTGGACATTGGAATTGTTTCCATGTTTAGCTATTAAAAGTAAACCTGATAGGAACATCTGTGTACAATGAGATAGTCCGGTTATGTATTATTCTTCTTCTGTTAGCTTTGGTAGTTGTGTCTTTCAAGGAATTTCTTCATTTCAGGAAATTGTCAAATTTATTGAAGGAAAGTTGTTCACAATATTTCATTTCCTTATTATGTTTTTAAAGTATGTGGGATCTATAAGTGATTATTTTCTCTATCGTTCAGGATTTTGATAAGTTGTTTATTTTTCTTATTTTGGCTGAAGTTTTATTAATATGCCAATGAACAGCTTTTGGTTTTATTAATTTTGTCTATTTTTGAGTTTTCTAATTCATTTATTTCTGCACCCATCTTTATGATTTACTTTTTTTTCTGTTTAATATGGGGTTTTTTTCTTCTTTCTTTATTCTGAGTTCTTAAAGTGAAAGCGTAAGTCATTAATTTAAGACCTTTTTAAAAATATGCGCATGTAGAGCTATACATTTCTTTCTAAGCATTGTTTTAGCTGCATTCTACTAATGCCATGTGATGTTTTTATTTTCGTTAAGTACTTTCAAAATATCACTTTTAATTTTTTCTTTGAACCATAGGTCATTTAAATGTATGTTATTTATTGTTTTAAGGAGATTTTTCCGGATATATTTTTGATACTGATTTTAATTTAATTCTATTGTGGTCAGAGAGCATATTTTAGGTGATTTTAATCCTTTTAAATTAATTCAGACATCTTCATGGTAAATGTATCATATATGTTTATATGTATTTAGGGTGCACTTAAAAATTTATTCTGTTTCTAGTGAGTAGAGTGTTGTACGAATGTCAATTAGGTTGTTGGTAGTGTTGCCGAAGTCTCGTAAATTCTTATTAGTTTTATAACTACTGGGTCTTACAATCGTCGGCATTGGGTGTTTAAGTATATAACCATGATTATGGATTTGTTTATTGCATGTTTTATTTTTATCAGTGCTTTGCTTCAACAATTTTGAAGCTCTGATATTAGGCACATAAACATTCAGGATTTTTGTCTTCTCTTTATGAATTATTCTTTTGTCATTATAAACTGGCCCTCTTTGTTCTTGTTAATACTATTTCTTCTGAAATTTGTTTTTTCTCTGATAGCAATATAACCAATTCAGTCTTGTTCAGAGTAGTGTTAGCATGATATATACTTTATAATCTTTTTACTTTTAAGTTAGCTGTGCTTTTATATTTAAAGTGGGCTTCAACCGGGTAGCATATAGCTGGGTCATGCTATTTATTATCCAATCTGCCAATATTTACCTTTTCATTGGAGCATTGTGATTATTTTCATTTAATGCAATTGAAGATGTTTGTGTTTCCATTGACTGTCTTGTTTGTTTTCTGTTTGTCTAAACTGTTCTTATTGCCTTTTTATTTTTCTCCCTCAGTTTGGTTTGAGTATTCTTCATAATTCCATTTTAACTCCTTTGTTGGGATGTTAACTATGCATCTTTATTTTGTTTCTTTAGTGGATGCAATGATTCCATTTATATCAAGCCACTTGAATTGTCCTGCAATCATTGATGATCTTTTCATTTTTAAAGCCTTTGGTATAATTTTATTTTGTATAGTTTCTATTGCTGTGTCTTAATGTTCATTAATATTTTCTTCTGCAGTGTCTAGATAGACTTTAATCCCATTCAGTGTATTTTTCATCTCTAGAAGCTTATTTTTGTGCTCTTTATGTATTTTTCTATGGTCATGCTTTTCTCTACCTTCTTGAGCTTATGGTTGATGTTATGGTTATAACAACTGTGGTTCCATACCCTTGGCTACTAATTCTATCACATGTATCATTTGTAATTTTGTTTCTATTGCTTGATTTTTCATCACATTATGGATTGTATTTTCCTGCACCTTTGTATGGCTCATAGGTTTTGTACTGTATGCCAACCATTGTGACTTTTAACTTGTTGCATTTCAGAGTATTTTATGTTTTTTAAATACACTTATGCATTGTTCTGTGATGCAATTTAGTGACCTGGAAGCAGTTTATCCTTTCAAAATTTCCTCCATCTTTGTTAGGGGAATAAAGCAGCTTTTCTCTACTACTGAGAAAATATCCTTTTTAGTATTCTACCTAAAATCTCATGTATTTCAAGATTTTTTTCTCTTTGTTGCTGAGAAACACAAACTATTCCTGGCCTTGTGTGAACTTCAGTGATTTTTTCTGCCTGCTTCTTTCCAGTGTTGGGGAGTTTCTTCCCATTCATGAACTGATCTGTCTGCAGCTGAGGACTCCAGTGGAATCCTCTGAAATTCTCTGGAGCTCTTTCTCTGTGCAGTTATTTTCTTTCTGTGCAAGTCTCTCTTCTCTGGTACTCTCATCCACAAATTCTTGCTGTCTTAGCCTCTCTGATTCTTAGATCTGTCTCCTGAATTTCTGATAATTGTAGGGTTCCCCATCTGCTTTCCCTTCCTGAACTGTGGCCTGGTTACTTACTCACTAGAGGCAGTAAACCAGGCCAATCATAGGGCTCACTTAATTTGTTTTCTGTTTGTCAGAGATCACTGTCATGCTCTGAGAAAGTTGTCCAATTTCTGAAAACTTTTGGTGCATGTATTTTGCTTATTTCTTTAGATGTTAAGGTAGAATTATTATTTGGTTCCTATTACCCCATCACGGCTATAAATGGTATACCCTAGTTTTTGCATTATTATTTCTCTGCTTTTTAGTTTTCCCACATACCCAGATATTCTTAAATAATGTATCATTTTGTGAACTTTATATAAATCAAATCATATTTCACATTCTATAGTTTGCTTGTTTTCCCCAATATTGTGTATTTGATATTCATCCAAGTTGATGGATGTAATTCCATTTTTTTTGAATATGCACAATTGACTTATCTATTCTTCTATTAATGGACATATAGTTTTTTTTGTTTTGTTTTGTTTTTAGAGACAGGATCTCACTGTCACCCAGGCTGGAGTGCAGTGGCATGATCATAGCTCAGTGCAAACTCAAACTCTTGGGCTCAGGGTAATCCTCCTGCCTTGGCATCCCAAAGTGCTGTGATTACAGGCATGAGCCACCACATCCAGCTGACATAGAGTTTTTACCAGTTTTTAGCTGTCACAAATATTGCTATGAACAAATTTGTTCATATTTCCTAGTGCATTTGTGCAATATTTTATCTAGAGCAATGCTTCATACATTTTAATATGAATACAATTTACCTGGGTATCTTGTTACAATGCATACTCTAAGGGAAATCTTGGGTAGGGCCTGATATTCTGCATTTCTAGTATCTTTCATTGCTTCTGGTCCTTTGACCACTCTGAGTAGAAAATAGTAGGATTGCCAAAATAGGTCTCATAAGCCAAATCCTGCCTGCTGCCTGAGTACAGCCCATAAGCCAAGAATCATTTTAATATATTTTAAATGACTGAAAAAAGAAGACTATTTTGTGATACATGAAAACTACATAAAAGTTACATTTCAGTGTCTATAAAATTTTATTGGAATGCCACCATGCTCATTTGTTTATGTATGCTTTATGGCTGCTTTCATGCTACAATGGTAGAGTTGTGTAGTTATGATAGAGACTCCATGGCTTACAAAGGCTAAAATATTTACTACCTGACCCTTTAGAAAAACAAAAATGTCAACTCGTAGAGCATATTGATGAAACTACCAGTACTTGCTTTGGCATTTGCACATGTTCAGCTTTCTTATGTTACGCCAAAATGTTTCAGAAGTGGTTGTACCAATTTATACTTTTAAGTAGCTGTGGGTAAAACTACCTATTGCTCTTCATATTGTCCAACACATTTTTAATTGACTTTTAAAGGGCATAACTTCGCATTTTTTGTGATGATTTTTTTTAAGCTTTGTGGGTCACATGTATTCTCTCTTCTATAAAAGTTCTGTTTATATGTTTTGCCTGTATTTCTTTTGAGATTTTTTCATCCTTTGAGATTCTTTATATTCATTATAGTGATTTTCTGTGAGTCATACATATTGCAAAGATTACCACCCAGGCTGTGTTGGTCTTTTATTTAATAAAATGTCTTAATTGTATTAAGCTGCATTTACTAATCTTTTCCTTTAGAGAATGCTTTTCATGTCTTAAAAGGTTTCCTTTAATCTGATGTATTAAATGTATTCAACTATAATATATTGCCTTTGCCTTTAAAGAGTCTTATAGTTTCACTTTTGGAAATTAAATGTTTAATACAGATAGAATTACTTTTGAACATGGTTGTATTCTTCCATACGAGCCACCGAATATTCCACCATCCATATTTCTTCAAATATATGCAATGCCCACGCTAGCATAAATCAACCTTCTATATAAGCATGTGTCTGTTTATGAGCTCTTTACTTGCCTCCATGGTGCCAAATCCACATATCTGTTATGTAAGCTCTGAAGTAGTTTTGATTTATGATATATCCTCACACATTTTTGGTGAGGGTGAATAGTCTCTTGGCTATTCTTGGACCTTTTAATTCTACATACATTTTAGAGGTAGCTTGTCAATTTCAATGAAAAATCCTGTGATAATTATGCTGAAATCAAATTAAGTATAAAGAACAATTCATGGGTAAGTAACATCTTTCTGCTATTAAGTTTTCTTAGCCATTATTATAACATATTCCACTATTTATTTAGGTCTTTTAAAATGTCATTTCTTGTAAACATTATTTCACTATGGGATTGCTCATCTTTTGAGAAGTGTCTGTTCATGTCCTTTGCCCACTTTTTGATGGG
>NW_026654098.1:0-9848 GCF_009828535.3 Hylobates moloch
AAAAAAAAAAAAAAAAAGACAGAACTCTGTGAAAGACTCCTGTGGATGCAGGAGACCTAAGGAAAGTATGATGATAAGTTTTATATGTCAACTAAGCTATACTAGGGTGCCCAGTTGTTTGGTCAAATACTAATCTGTATTTTACTGTGGAGATATTTTGTAGATGTGATTAGCATCTATAATCAGTTGACTTTAAGTAAATCAGATTACCCTTGCTAATGTGAGTGGGGCTCACTCAATCAGTTGAAGGCATTAAGAGCAAAACCTGAGGTTTCCCAGAGAAGCAGAAATTCTGCCTTGACTATAATGTTGAAATCCTGCCCGAGTTTCCAGCCTGCTCACCTGCCCTGCAGATTTTGGACTTGCCATTCCCCATAATCACATTAGCCAATTCTTTAAAATAAATCTACAGATAGATAGATGATTGATAGACATAGATCCAATTATCTCTCTTCTCTGGAGGAATCTGAGTGTTGTAGCAGGACTTTCTGAAGTTGAGGGTTTTTTAATGGCAGACCTCAGGAGAAAACCAGTAAGGAAAGAAGCAAGGAAAAAGTTATTCCTGGTTGAAGACACAGCAAGCGCAAAAGCCCTAAGGCAGGAAAGGGTTTATTGGGTTTAAGAAACTGATGGAGGTTGATGTGACCAAATCACCATGATTGAGGGAGAAGGTGATATAAGATGAGACCAGCCAGGTAGACATAGAGCAAGTGAAGCAGAGTCTTACAGGCTGGATTTGACTCATTGCGCAGTGCAAAATGATTAAAGGATTAACTAGGAGAATGACACAAGCTTATGTTTGTAAAACAAAACTCTATTTGGCAAATAATGGATTTGGTCATGGAGGAAAAATAAAGAATGGGTAAAGAAGATATTGCAGTAGACTAGCCAAGTTATGATGGTACATTGGATTAGAAATTTTCATTGTTGAGATATAAAGAAGTGAAAGTATTTAATCTATATTTTATAAATAAAACTGACAGAATTTGACAAATAGGTTGAATGTGGCTAGGAGGGAAAGAGCAACAATACAGATGATTCCAAGTTTTCTGACTTAAGCAACTAGGCAGGTATTCTTACCATTTACTAAGACGCAGAAAACTGGGGGAAAAAATATTGAGTGAGGTTGGGGGTGTTAGGAATTAGTAATCAAAATTTGAATTTAGTCTTCTAAAGTTTGATAAATTCTAGTGGTTGGATATAAAATTTTTTAGAGCTGAGAGGGGTGTTTGGGGCTGAAAATACATATTTAAGGATCACCAGCATATATGTAACATTTAAGGCCATGGGAATTGATGATTACTAACAATTGTAAGAAAAATAACATGCATTGAATACATATAATGAACCAGCTCTGCCCAAAATACTTTAGGTATGATTAACCCACTTTATTCTCTTAGCAGCCCTACAAAATAGGTTTTTTTAAAATAATAATAATAATAATAAAAGAAATGGGCAAGGAATGGTTAAGTGACCTCCCCGAGGTCACAGCTAGCAAGTGGCAAGGCTGGGAATTGAACCAAGGTACCCTAGCACCGAAGTGCATACCTTTTTGACCACTAAGAATGACTTAAAAGAGACAAAAGGATTTAGGCCTGGTCAGGAGGAACTCTAGCATTTAGAGGATTAGTAAAGCCGGAAGAGATAGCAAAGCACACTGAAAAGAAGCAACCAGAGAGATGGAAAGAAAACCAGGAGGATGTGGTATCACATAAACCCAAAGACAATAGTCCTTCAAAAAACAGGCATTGAATGCTAAGCAGACAAGCAAGATAAGGACAGAGAGGTGACTGTATTAGCTAGGGCTCTTTGATGGTAAGCAACAGAATCTTGACCTAACAGGAGAAAAAAAGAAGTTCCTAAAAGAATCTAGGGAAGCTCAAAGAATTGAATGAAAACCTCTTACAAGTACCAGGCCTTGTAAGAGAGAAGCACCTGAAAAGCTCCAGGTATTTTCTTGGGAGTAAACTAAGATGAGAGCCACAACATTCAGTAAATGACAATTATATATCTTACAAACACTCCTCATTCTCTATGGCACAACCCTCTTGGGCTTCTTTCAATTTCATGACACAAGTTCTTCCCAGAGAAATAACCAAATTCTGGCACCTGCAGAGAAGCAGAGGAGGATTGGGAAGCCCACAAGAACCTTGCCTTTGGGTGACCTTGTCTTCTTGCCCTTATGCCATGCTTTTCCAGCATTTCCCCAATACCTTTCCATCATGGTGCTAACAGCCATCTCCTCCACTGGCTACTTTATATGTACATTTACTTTAAATCACTCATGGAGAAGAGCTTCTTGCCTCTTCTGGTCTGAGGACTTTTGGTTCCTTCTCATGCTTCCAATGTCATCTTAAACATCATCTCCCCTAATCACAGCTCCATGTAGGTGAAATCCCTGCTGCACCCAGTTTGTTCCTTACTTAGCATTTATCGTTATCTCTAATAATTAATGAATTTGTTTATTGTTTTCTGAGATGGGAGGTGAATGAGGGCACAGTTGCTGCTGTCTGGCTTACCCACATATACCCAGTACCCTGTACTTTTCCTGGCACATAGTTGCTTCTCAATAGGCATTACTTGTCACCTGAACAAGTAAATGTGTTCAAGATACCCCACCGAGCCCTCTATCTAATTTCACTTAGGCAGGGCCATGGGATCTCTGGGGCCTCTGTGACTACATCTGAGTTTCAGGAAATTTCTGCTGATCCCAACTCTTACCAATAGAAACCACTTACTGTTCTCTGGAATCTCTGGTTTGTTTAGTCCTTGTTTTGGTCCTGGTTTCAGTCCTGGTCTCTGTTCCACCTTTTCAGGTGAATTCTGTACAGGCCTAGACTCTAAATTCCCTCTCGAGCTACCTGCTATGTATTCTTGGATCCCGAGATCTGTAGCCCTGGGCTGAGCTCTTCCCCACTTCACCACACTCCCAGTTTAGGGGTGCTTCTATTGATTTGTTTCTCTGCAAAATCCTTTGAAACAAAAATATATAAACATTTTAAAAAACACTGGGTCATCTGCATCTGGTCCTCAGTTGAGAGCAGAAAGATGGTGTGGGGCATTTGATGGGCCTATCTTGCACTAATGGACATTCCACCCATCAGAACTCAGTCATATGGTCCAATTCGATTTCAAGACAGGCTGAGAAATACAGTCTTCCTATGTACTCAGGTAGAAAATAAAATTTTATTTTCTCCAAATGAGAGAATGACATGGAAGATAGATATGTTAGGGGTTCCCAAGATTATCTCTAGTTTTGATGATTTGCTAGGGGATGTACAAGACCCAATATACAATCACACAGTTACGATTTATTACAACAAAAGAATGCAAAGCAAAATCTGCAAAGGGAAAAGGCACATGGGGTAATGTTTGGAGGAAACCTGAGGCAAGCTTCCAAGAGTTCTTTCTGAGTGAAGTCTCACAGGAAGTGCTTAATTCCCCCAGCAATGAGTCATTGGGATAGCATTTATAAAATGTTGTCTAGCAAGGAAGCCCTTAGACGTTCAGTACTTAGCATGTACCCAAATTCCAGACTCCAAAAGGCAAAACAGATGTTCGACATAAACCATATTGTTTGCACAGTTTAAGCACAGTTAGCCATTTGATTCAAAGAATGGTAGACACTCTCCCAACATCCAAGGGGCTAGCCTTACAAGCAGGCCTTTCTAAGGACAGTGATCTCACACCTATTATGCTAACTCTTTTCTGTGCAAAAATGGCCATATGTTGAGGTAAAATTTATAACGTAATTAGATTCCAGTTCTGGTTACCTTGGGCAAGATACTCCCTGGGTTTCATATGTCACCTGCAAAATTGAAGAATAACATCTCATAGATGCTTTGCAAAAACAGTGAATGTAAAGCAAAAAGCACAGACCCTGTCTCATGACAACACTCAAAATGTAGCTGCTATTATTGTTATTGCTATTATCATTATCACTATTAGCACCATTATTATCCTGCCGGTACTCTGAATTGTATTGTATAATCTAGAAGTTCTTTCTTAAAGTTTCTTTTCCCCACTCTCAAATTTTGATTCACATTATGTACATATATGTATATAAATTTGCTTTTTGAAAAATAACCTATCTATATATATATATCCAATATAGATATACACATTGCATACAATATAGATATCTATTTGCTTTTTGAAGAATCATCTAATAATAGGGGAATCTAGTATATTCTTATATCTATATGTATAGATATATTCTTATATAGAGTTAGGTATCTACAGATAGATATTTGCTTTTTGAAAACTAATCTTGTATATCTATATCTATAGATCTATATCCCTATAGATATATATGCTTTATTCAAATTGGAATATAGTTGAATTTGGGTACATGCTAAGCACTGGATGTCTAATGACTTACTTGTTAGACAACACTTCATAAGTTTTATCACAATGATAATGTTATACATATATTCACACATACAGATTTGAGAGTCACCTCCCAAAAAAAGTTAGAAAACACAGATTTGTTCTTAGCCCTATGAAGAGTTGTCAGAGGACAAATCTGAAAATAGTGCCTTTATTGTGGTTACTTTTATTTTGTCCCTTGAGTTCCTCAAGAAGCTAACATAATCTTTCTTATAATGATTCCCTCACTGGGATTTTGCAAAAATCAAAAGAGATAGCATAATTTTTGATGTCTTAAAGACATAACATTAAAATCTAGGTAGTTTTTAAAAACAACTTATGTAAAAGTAACCTCTAAATAATATAAAAATTAATTAAAAGTCTTTCTAAAGACTTTGAGATTTTATTGATTCATCTGCAACAATCCTATAAGAAAGCTCCCATTTTCTTTCTCTTTCAAGTCATAGTTGGTTTGGTCCAGGCTGATGTGGCAGCTCTGCTCTAGCAGGATGTCATTCAGGGACCCAGGTCCCTTCCAACACATTGTTCTGCTATCCCTTGCTACCATCTGTATCCTGTAAACTGGGTCACTGTCATGTTCAGATCCTGAGGGAAAGTGAGGTAGTCATAATCCAGGGGCAAGTGACTCTTGATTTAAAGATAACATGAAGAGTCTCTACATCACTTTTATTCACATTAAGGGCTCAAACTTAGTTACAAGGATCATCTAGTTACAGGGGAAGCTGGGAAATGTAGTTTCTGGCTAAACATCAGTGTATAAATGTAAAGGAGAAGTTGGATTTGGGGGAACAAACAGCAATCTGATAAAGTCAATAAAACTTGCTTCTCCTGAATTTTTCTGGTTAATATTCCTAAAAAGTTTCCTTAGATTCAGTTAATCCTTCTAAGAAATTTTTTTGTTTTAATCTGGGAGCAGTGTGAACTGATGTACTTCAAACTCAAATATCACTTGAACAACCAGCATTTAGAAATAATACTAAGACTCTGTCTTATGAACCCTTTGAGATTTTCTACTTCCCTTAGCACTGTACTTCAGAACTGAATACATGTCAAGTTCAAAAGCAGCTTCATCCAAAGAGGCTTGTTAATAGAATTTGTTGCACATAGAACCTAGCCTTCACAGCACAGAGCCCATGCAAGGGTGGTAATAAGACTGCTATGTGGATCAATTTTAACAGCATTACTCTTCTTTATTTTTTGAGAGAATTAATTGGTTCACAAAAATGTATCACTGAGGCCAGGCGTGGTGGCTCATGCCTGTATTACCAGCACTTTGAGAAGCTGAGATGGGAGGATCACCTGAGATCATGAGTTCAAGACCAACCTGGCCACCATGGCAAAACCCCGTCTCTACTAAAAATATAACAACAACAAAAAATTAGCTGGGCATAGTGATGTATGCCTGTAGTCCCAGCTACTTGGGAGGCTGAGGCATGAGAATTGCTTGAACCTGGGAGGCAGTGGTTGCAGTGAGCAAGATCGTGCTACTGTACCCCAGCCTGGGTGACAGAGTGAGACTCTGTCTCGAAGGAAAAAAAAAAGTGTATATATATATATATATATACATACATACAGTATATATGGTATATATATATATATATATATCACGGAGAATTCAATAATTTATATATAGATATCACTGAGAACTCAATAATTTACATATAGATATCACTGAGAACTCAATAAATAATTTTTCAAGTTCAGTACATATTTTTTAAAGAGCCTGCTGTGCCACTTTGGCTGTTTTGTGGCTAAAACTAAAATTAAATTCTAGGGCACCATTCATCACTGTACATTGCTAGCAGTAAATGTACTCTATAAAATCAGATCATTTTCTGCTTTTCACAATTCCCATTTAAATGTGTTCATTAATAGAAGTGTAACTGGCAATTATTCCAGTGATCCTGCAAGCATTCGAATCTTTATTAAAATAAAATATGTTGCCCAAGCTTTGGAAGTCTTTTCAACGCTATATTTGGGCTGAGTGTGCGAGACTCTAAGTCCTCTTAAATCTGTGTTGACTAATTTAATTTCAGGAAAATACAAGGGAGGAGAATGTGTCAAAAGAAAATGAGAAATAATCAGTTATTTTCTTGTCTATTCACATTTTAGTAAATTATGCTTAATATCTCATTTTCCAACTCCCATAAAATTTTAGAAGATTGGGTCAAAACTTTTCATCTCAAGTTCCCTGTGGTTGTTGTTTTCACAAACACATATTAAGCATCGAGCACCAACTACTTACTGAATGCTTAATATATCCCAAGGACTTTGCTAGTATTGGATATATATTGATACAAAAAAGAATCGTTGTCACCTGACAGACACTAGAGTATAGTGGAGGAAGGGGAAATTAATAAGTAAGCAAAGAATTACTTAAGGGTAAATTATGGTACATCCAATGGGAAAAAAAAAAAAAAAAAGACAGAACTCTGTGAAAGACTCCTGTGGATGCAGGAGACCTAAGGAAAGTATGATGATAAGTTTTATATGTCAACTAAGCTATACTAGGGTGCCCAGTTGTTTGGTCAAATACTAATCTGTATTTTACTGTGGAGATATTTTGTAGATGTGATTAGCATCTATAATCAGTTGACTTTAAGTAAATCAGATTACCCTTGCTAATGTGAGTGGGGCTCACTCAATCAGTTGAAGGCATTAAGAGCAAAACCTGAGGTTTCCCAGAGAAGCAGAAATTCTGCCTTGACTATAATGTTGAAATCCTGCCCGAGTTTCCAGCCTGCTCACCTGCCCTGCAGATTTTGGACTTGCCATTCCCCATAATCACATTAGCCAATTCTTTAAAATAAATCTACAGATAGATAGATGATTGATAGACATAGATCCAATTATCTCTCTTCTCTGGAGGAATCTGAGTGTTGTAGCAGGACTTTCTGAAGTTGAGGGTTTTTTAATGGCAGACCTCAGGAGAAAACCAGTAAGGAAAGAAGCAAGGAAAAAGTTATTCCTGGTTGAAGACACAGCAAGCGCAAAAGCCCTAAGGCAGGAAAGGGTTTATTGGGTTTAAGAAACTGATGGAGGTTGATGTGACCAAATCACCATGATTGAGGGAGAAGGTGATATAAGATGAGACCAGCCAGGTAGACATAGAGCAAGTGAAGCAGAGTCTTACAGGCTGGATTTGACTCATTGCGCAGTGCAAAATGATTAAAGGATTAACTAGGAGAATGACACAAGCTTATGTTTGTAAAACAAAACTCTATTTGGCAAATAATGGATTTGGTCATGGAGGAAAAATAAAGAATGGGTAAAGAAGATATTGCAGTAGACTAGCCAAGTTATGATGGTACATTGGATTAGAAATTTTCATTGTTGAGATATAAAGAAGTGAAAGTATTTAATCTATATTTTATAAATAAAACTGACAGAATTTGACAAATAGGTTGAATGTGGCTAGGAGGGAAAGAGCAACAATACAGATGATTCCAAGTTTTCTGACTTAAGCAACTAGGCAGGTATTCTTACCATTTACTAAGACGCAGAAAACTGGGGGAAAAAATATTGAGTGAGGTTGGGGGTGTTAGGAATTAGTAATCAAAATTTGAATTTAGTCTTCTAAAGTTTGATAAATTCTAGTGGTTGGATATAAAATTTTTTAGAGCTGAGAGGGGTGTTTGGGGCTGAAAATACATATTTAAGGATCACCAGCATATATGTAACATTTAAGGCCATGGGAATTGATGATTACTAACAATTGTAAGAAAAATAACATGCATTGAATACATATAATGAACCAGCTCTGCCCAAAATACTTTAGGTATGATTAACCCACTTTATTCTCTTAGCAGCCCTACAAAATAGGTTTTTTTAAAATAATAATAATAATAATAAAAGAAATGGGCAAGGAATGGTTAAGTGACCTCCCCGAGGTCACAGCTAGCAAGTGGCAAGGCTGGGAATTGAACCAAGGTACCCTAGCACCGAAGTGCATACCTTTTTGACCACTAAGAATGACTTAAAAGAGACAAAAGGATTTAGGCCTGGTCAGGAGGAACTCTAGCATTTAGAGGATTAGTAAAGCCGGAAGAGATAGCAAAGCACACTGAAAAGAAGCAACCAGAGAGATGGAAAGAAAACCAGGAGGATGTGGTATCACATAAACCCAAAGACAATAGTCCTTCAAAAAACAGGCATTGAATGCTAAGCAGACAAGCAAGATAAGGACAGAGAGGTGACTGTATTAGCTAGGGCTCTTTGATGGTAAGCAACAGAATCTTGACCTAACAGGAGAAAAAAAGAAGTTCCTAAAAGAATCTAGGGAAGCTCAAAGAATTGAATGAAAACCTCTTACAAGTACCAGGCCTTGTAAGAGAGAAGCACCTGAAAAGCTCCAGGTATTTTCTTGGGAGTAAACTAAGATGAGAGCCACAACATTCAGTAAATGACAATTATATATCTTACAAACACTCCTCATTCTCTATGGCACAACCCTCTTGGGCTTCTTTCAATTTCATGACACAAGTTCTTCCCAGAGAAATAACCAAATTCTGGCACCTGCAGAGAAGCAGAGGAGGATTGGGAAGCCCACAAGAACCTTGCCTTTGGGTGACCTTGTCTTCTTGCCCTTATGCCATGCTTTTCCAGCATTTCCCCAATACCTTTCCATCATGGTGCTAACAGCCATCTCCTCCACTGGCTACTTTATATGTACATTTACTTTAAATCACTCATGGAGAAGAGCTTCTTGCCTCTTCTGGTCTGAGGACTTTTGGTTCCTTCTCATGCTTCCAATGTCATCTTAAACATCATCTCCCCTAATCACAGCTCCATGTAGGTGAAATCCCTGCTGCACCCAGTTTGTTCCTTACTTAGCATTTATCGTTATCTCTAATAATTAATGAATTTGTTTATTGTTTTCTGAGATGGGAGGTGAATGAGGGCACAGTTGCTGCTGTCTGGCTTACCCACATATACCCAGTACCCTGTACTTTTCCTGGCACATAGTTGCTTCTCAATAGGCATTACTTGTCACCTGAACAAGTAAATGTGTTCAAGATACCCCACCGAGCCCTCTATCTAATTTCACTTAGGCAGGGCCATGGGATCTCTGGGGCCTCTGTGACTACATCTGAGTTTCAGGAAATTTCTGCTGATCCCAACTCTTACCAATAGAAACCACTTACTGTTCTCTGGAATCTCTGGTTTGTTTAGTCCTTGTTTTGGTCCTGGTTTCAGTCCTGGTCTCTGTTCCACCTTTTCAGGTGAATTCTGTACAGGCCTAGACTCTAAATTCCCTCTCGAGCTACCTGCTATGTATTCTTGGATCCCGAGATCTGTAGCCCTGGGCTGAGCTCTTCCCCACTTCACCACACTCCCAGTTTAGGGGTGCTTCTATTGATTTGTTTCTCTGCAAAATCCTTTGAAACAAAAATATATAAACATTTTAAAAAACACTGGGTCATCTGCATCTGGTCCTCAGTTGAGAGCAGAAAGATGGT